>NC_063051.1:21955933-22255933 GCF_018812025.1 Megalobrama amblycephala
AACATTTATTCTCCCTTACAGAATGTGACGCAAAGCATGCTGGGAACTTGAAATCTGCTGTAACTCAGTTTTATGTTGAATGGACTCCTCTAATAATGTCGGTAATGTCGGTTACGTCGGCAACAATGGGTTACGATGGGTTACATCACTTTATATCACTCAGTAAACTTAAAAATAATAATTTAAGTATAAGGGTTTACTCAAAAATTTTGAGCTACACAAAAATAAAACTAAACTCCTCATTCAGAAAATGTAATTGTTTTAAGTTGCATCAAGGATTTAACAGACTTTAATTGCAGCTTACTCAATCTTTATAAGTTAGTACTGTTCGGGTTTACAGTGTGTAGGTAAAGAGCCCAGTGTTGTGCTTGAAATTTATCACCTTTTCAATGGGTTTGTGAAGCGAATATGAGTCGGACCAGTGACATTAAGCATTCAAACAAGAGTTTAGAAAGAATAGTGGAAAATAATTAGGAATCCCATGGTTACATAGATGTTTACAACTAATGAAGTGTATCTTTCACAATCTGTCAGCTGTCTCATGACCACTACCTGGTGACAAAATCAATAGTGATGTGGTCAAACACTCTGTGGTGCTTGAATAGCTGCTCTCACCTCAATCTCTCCAAGTCATTATCTGTCTTTTGAAGGCATTTCTTTGTGATTGCCTTCTTAAACTACTACCATATTGTCATTGTCCATCTAAGGCTATAATGGGGGTTGATCCTTTTGGTTTCTTGGCTCTCAAGGCGGTTTGCTGCGATAGTAATTCAAGGAGACCTTATTTCAAGCAGTGCTCTTATGAAGCTGAACATTTCCTCATGTGCATCACTCGAAAGAACTGAAAAAATTTAATAATAATAATGTAAAAAAATATATATATACATTTCATTCTGCGTGTTGCTATGAATGGGGTCCTAAAAATAACCATAGAAACATTTTCTGTTCATTGCTTATTCCCCTCAGTGTTATTTAGTTGTGTATAAGAGGCTGCAGTGTAAAGCTCAGATAAGCCATAGATGTTGTAAGGATAGCCATCAAACCTATTTGATATGCCTCGATTGATTTATGGCTCATGATAAGTATCTCTTTTCAGGATAAAAGGCTGAGGTGACAGCCCTGAATGCTAACTCTTGGGAGCAAAGTAACGAAAACAAAACAGCTGTCTGCTGCTCTTTGAAAAGCTCCTTTTAAAACACCTTTAAAATTAAATACACATGTGGGGTTTGACAGTATATGCTGGGTGACAGTAGAAATGTTTATTTTGCATGAACTGCAGTAGATATATTTCCATGGCTACAACAATGTATATGTATAAATATATACATAAGTGCTACAAAGTGATATAAAGTTACTGTGATATAAAATTCATGGCACTGACCCCTACATCAAAAAACTGGAGACCTAAAGTGTTATTTTTAGTGTGGTATAAGTAAGCAATAAGGTACGAGAGGCTGTGCTGTATCCCTTTCAGCCGTGACTTATTCACGATACAGCACTAGCCTCGAGTACCTTATTGCTTATATAAAACGGTTACCACACAATACAAATATTAAAGCCATAAATATGTATCAATGCAACTTTCATGAAGTGAACTTTTTCTAAAAGCCTTCCTTCCGCCAGAAAAAATAGTCCCTGACCGTGAACAGCAACAGAAGTTCCATTTTCACGCCATTAGATGGCAGCAAAGTCTTTATGAGTGTGTCAGTCAGTAGCGAAGACTTTTATATTGAAAAGACTGAATTGTTTTGAAAACAGAACAAGATGCAACTAACAAATGTTTTGACTAGCGCTGTCAGTCATGGGAAACCTCCTTAACTGTTAAAAGGACAAGATAATAACATTTAAACAGATTTTTTTATTATATACATAGGACTAACCTGAAGGAAAATGCTAAATCTGAATGCTGGTAATAAACTTGCTCACTCGATCTCTTTCTCACAATACTTTTCTACATAATACAATAAGCTTCAATGAACAATATCAATTGAGAACAAACAATTTACGTTGCTAAGAGTGGTTGCTAAGAATGTTGTGTAGTGATACACATAGGGTTGCAAAATTCCAGGAATTTTCAAAGCTGGAAACTTTCCATGGGAATTAAAGGTGCTAAAGAGGATGTTTTGTTTTATACATTTTTGCAATATTACTTGAAACTGTCTTTACTAACTGATAAAAGACTATTTATTAGCTGCACTGAAAGGAATAATATTAATATACATCATCTGTGCACGAGGTAGGGCCTTAAAAACATCAGCCAATCGTTTACGCGATCATTGCGTAAACTATTGGCCCTCTGGCTTGTCAATCACTGCCGTGACGTTCCTTGTGAGAGACGACTGCGGCTGCGCGCTCCAGTAACTTTCCACACTCCACAGGCGCCGCATGCAATGTTTTTGTCAGGAGACAGGAGTAACAACTGCAGATTATGAGTTACCTGCGGTGAGTCCGACATAATGAATCCAAAAAACACAACACAGCGAATGCCGGTGGTAAACACTCGTGTTCCAATACTTTGTGTTCTAGTTTTGGGAGGCGTTCCTTTGAAGTGAGCTGTGAAGGAGGGGGGTTGTTCTTACGCATGCGCTCATTTCAAAAACTCAGTAACAGTCTTTGGATTCTCAGTCGATGAAAAAATCCTCTCTATCACCTTTAACGGGAATATATGGGAATTAACTGGAATTAATGGGAATAAACAGGGAATTTGCAAAATTGCAGGTTAGCCTATAACAGGCTACTTAAATGTAGTTGCATTATTTTGGTTAAAACAACCATATTTAATGCAATTTTAGTTGAATTTGTACCCTGCACATTCCTCAATCACATTCACACAGGACACTACTTCACTGCAGGGCTATTGAGGCCACACCCCCTGCATGCACTGTGCATTCCCCCAGTCTATAACATGCACATTTGATCAAAAATACAGAAAAAACAGTAATATTGCGAAACATAACTACAATTTAAAATAATAGTTTTCCATTTTGATATACATAAAAATATAATTTATTTCTGTGATGCAAAGCTGAATTTTCAGCATCATTTCTCCAGTCTTCAGTGTCACATGATCCTTCAGAAATCATTCTTACATGCTAATTTGATACTCAATTATCAATGTTGGAAACAGTTGTGCTGCTTAATATTTTTCTAACCTGTTTTTATAACCTGTGATAACTCAGGATTCTTTGATGAATAAAAATTTAAAGAACAGCATTTATTTAAAATAGAAATCTTTTGTAACAATATACACTACCATTCAAAATTGTGAGGTCAGTAATTTTTTTTCTTTCTTTTTTTGAAATAAATTAATACTTTTATTCAGCAAGGATGTGTGAAATTGATAAAAAAGTGACATTAAAGTGATATTGTTGGAAAAGATTTCTATTTTGAATTAATTCTGTTCTTTTTGACTTTTTATTCATCAATGAATCATGAAAAAAAGTATTACAGGTTCCAAAAAAATTTTAACATTGATAATAACATTGAGTATCAAATCAGCATATTAGAATGATTTCTGAAGGATCATGTGACACTGAAATAAATAACACATAATAATTAAAATTAATTGAATGCGAAAAATAAATAACTGTTATTTCATGTTATGACCAAACAAATAGTTTATATTTGTTTTTATATGATACATTTTATATAAATATTATACATTTCCCAGAATTTCTAGTTAATTCCCATACATTCTCATAAATTCCCATAAATTCCCGTAAAATTCCCATAAATTCCTAAAAAGTTTCCAAATTGGAATATTTCCAAAATTCCCCAGGTTAAGTTCCTGTGGAAAGTTTCCGGAAATTTACCGGAAACTTTCCGCCCCTTTGCAAACCTGGATATACAGAACCGTTGGGTGAAACGGTCATAGCCGTATTTTATTGTGAGTAAAACACAGCTATTGACCGATCAGAATCAAGGACAGGAACTAACGGTTTTATAATCGCAAATAATATTATATGCAGTGGTTAATTTACTATGAAATGAGAAATAGCACAAAAAAAAAAAAAAAACCTCTTCATGAATCTTCCATCATGTACAATAAACTGAGGATTTTTTTTTTTTTTTCCAAACTTTTGTTTGATCAAGAATCAAACAAGACCAACAGCAAAAGACTCAGCATGAAAAAAATAATGGGATAAATTTAATATGCAGAAAAGAAATCAATATCCATTTCCCTTTGCGTTTGACACATATAATTATTTCTTTCTTGTCTCTTTCTTTTCAGAGTCTTCTATCACGTCCTTGAGGGAAGGCCTGTTTGAAATTGGCCTGTAATCATTTCAATCATATCAGTAAATTAATAAAATACAAGCAGCAATCTAGCTTCCTTTTAGCAAATATATTGAAATAACCCCATAGTGATAGAAAATGAAATAACATGTGGTGGATGATGTGAGAGACAGTTTTCATTTTGCACCAACTTGAAAGGGCGGTGGTGGGGAATTAATTCATGACTTCTGTGTCTTCAGGCTCTCTTATCAAATCCAGTCGGAATAAGGCCATTTCACACATATGCATGGAGAATTGCGAATTGTATGTAATTATTGCTTCGCACTGGAATATTTTACAGTGCTAAAGATAAATTAAATGATAAGCATTTTGCACATAGCCATGACAATTTCCTTGTCTGCTGAACAAGTTAAAAAACTGAAAGTGTATTTTAGATGCATTAGCGCAGACTACAAATGTTGACAGAAAATGTTCTTACTTTATTCTCAACTTTAAAGAGCATCACACAGATTCATCTGCTGCTTTGATGTGGCACGACTATATACAGTATAGTGTATTTATTAAAAAAGGTATTCTAATTATCTTTTTTTCTGACAAAGTTTGTAACCGTGAAAAGTTTGTAACTATGTCTGTCTCCTTATAAACTATATAGAGGGAAAATGATGTTGCTTTTTGATAGGTTAAAAGCATTTTTTTTTTTAAACAAAAAGGTGTATCAAAGAGAGATGTACTAACATCAGCTTTTGAAATGTCAGTCTACAATTATTTTCCCCTAAGCACAATTTGCTCCATATTAAGCATACTTCATCACTGTAGCTGTTCTACCTTCCTGTCTGACTCATATACAGTGCTTTGTTCCACATGGTTAAAAATACAGGCCAATCCATGTTTGATTGGGAGGTGTAAGCAAGCTCTCTGAACTCACAGCTCTGTATGAAATGTCATTCTCAAAACCCTTTGATGAAGCCATCACTGTCAAGTTGTATTTTTACCTCAGTACTGTATCTTTTCTGGCACACGCTGTATTCATGAAACGTGTGGATTCCTGCATCGTCTGCCATCATAAAGCTTGATTAAAGAGCAGCTTTCGAGAGATATGATTTTTAGCACTGCCAAACGGGTGTAGTCAGATGATGACAGCACAGCAGCATGGCTGAAATGGGCTAGATGGAGAAAAATGAATCTTTTTTTTTTTTTCCTGTCTATTTGCTTTTCATGTCTTTTTGTCTCATGGTGCGTCTCTTCTGATTTTTGGCCTGCTAACCATTGAACATCATGTTCAAAGACCTTGAATAGGGGGACAGCCACATGTCATGGATGAATGAATAGTGCAAAAAGTAGAATAGGGGAGAGTGGGGTAAGTTGGGCCACACCATGTATCTAGGGATCTGTGTAACTTTTTAATGTTACCATATACTTAGAAAGGGCCTATGATTTATTTTATTGTCAGTGAATAATTTAAAGTGATAGTTCAACTCCCTTATATTTAAATACTATCTTTTACTGACCCTTGCGTCGTTCCAAATGTGTATGCATTTCTTTCTTCTGTGGATTACAAAAGACAGTTTTAAGAAATTAAAATAAACTGTTGAATAAAAATAAATTAATATAATACATTTTATTTTCAATTTTGTTTTGAACCCTATTGACTTTCAGTGTATGGATATTTTAAACATTCCTTAAAATATCCTTTATTTTTTTGTGTTCCATGGATGGAAAAAAAGGGTTTTGAAATGACATGAGAGTAACTGAATTGTAATTTCTGGGTGAAATGTTTTTTTAAAGGGACTTTCTTTCTTCTGTGGTTCATGAAAGAAAATATTTTGAATAATGTTGGTAACCAAACAGTTTCCCAATGAGTTCCATTGTATTTTTTGTCAATGGGAAACTGTTTGGTTACCAACATTATTCAAAATATCGTCTTTTATGTTCTGCAGAAGAAATGTATTCAGGTTTGGAATGAGGGTAAATTATGACAAAATGTTCATTTTTTTAGGCTGAACGATCTCTTTAAAGGGGACCTATTATGCTCCTTTTCACAAGATGTAATATAAGTCTCTGGTGTCCCCAGAATGTGTCTGTGAAGTTTCAGCTCAAAATACCCCACAGATCATTTATTATAGCTTGTCAATTTTCCCCAGTTTGGGTGTGAGCAAAAACGTTTTTTTTTTTTTGTGTGTGTTCCTTTAAATGCAAATGAGCTGCTGCTCCCGGCCCGCTTTCCAAAAGAGGGCGGAGCTTTAACAGCTTGCACTTCGGTTGCTCAACAACAACAAAGCTGGAGAATCTCACGCAGCCAGACTGATGATTGTCAATAACAGTGTTCAGCCTTAAATTGTTCAAACCGGAGTCGGACACTGATGGAGAGACTCAGGAAGAAGTTACAACTTATAGAATGCATCTGGACATTTCTGAATGGTCAGTAGATAAATTTATGTAGCTGCTGTGGAGTTAATTCAACTCATCGACTAGCATGTGCCGTCATGATAATCTTTTGTGCAAATCCAGCATTGAATTGACCCTCGTTTGTGAAGCAGTCCTGCGTAAAATGATGGCATGGCAACAACACTCTACTACAGCAGCTCTTCATCTTCTCTAAAGCAGCCCAACATGGCCTCTCCCCCTGTGTTGCGTGTTCCCAGGGGCAGGATTTATGTAAATTTTGGGGTTTGTGATGTCACCAACCCAGGAAGTAGCTCATTGTAGTCCCTACCAGCCATTAGTTTTAGTCCTTAAAAAGCACTTTCTGTAAAAGAAAATATCTCCCTTTGTATTAAAATTTGAGCATCGTAACTTTGCAGATGATGTTTATGCTCAAACGGCAACATTACACACTAACTAAAGTTAATAAAGTTAAATCATAATCAAGGACATAATAATATGAAGCTGGATTACATTTATCATTATTAGTTCAAATGAATGCATATTTATTTATGAATACAAATAGGGCTGCAACTAACGATTATTTCAATAATCGATTAATCTGTCGATTTTTTTTACGATTAATCGATGAATCGGAAAAAAAACACCCATTAATTTCCAACCTTTTATTCAAAAACAGAACTGACAGTGCAAATTCACAGTGCAAAAAATCCTCAGAACATGCAAAAACAGGTTGCTCTTTTAACATCCCTGAGCTATTAAAGAAATTAAAAACAAAAAACAAATGAACTAACACAAAAAGCATACACATGTATGCTTTACATCTGCCAAATATATAGGTTTTTTTAAAATAAAGTGCATAAAAAGATGTATATTTTTGTTTAAAGGGACCTGAGCTGTCAGAACAATACATCTTTTTTTTTCTTTTTTTTTAAATTAAGGAAAAATACAAATCAGAAAACTTAACAGGATTTGTTTGAATGGTAGAACTTCTTCTCTACACTACACTACACTCACTCACTCACTCACTCACTCACTCCCAAATATATTTGTCAACAATAACCGATATGGGACAAAGCACAGAATAAATACATGACAACAGATCAGTGTTAATTTTGACAGCACATTTTTATTTAGTTTTAGTCATAGTCTTTTGACTAAAATGCCATTCAGTTTTAATCATGTTTTAGTCATTTGAATTGTTTTAGTAGTTGACTAAATATCACAAGATTTTAGCTGACTAAATCTAACGGGTTTAGTTAAATTGTAATGCATTAAGAATTTCTCTAAAATTTCCAAACCCATTATATACTTCTGGAGAAAACATCTACTGTATTAACCTATTAACATGAATAATATTAAAATCTGAACATGCAATACAGACACAGATTTAACTGCTGTGACATAAAAAAAAAATCTTATAATTAAATAAAACCACTCCTCCTAAAGAAGAACACAATGTATTATTTTCAATGAATGATATATGCATTCTTTATAACAACTTGCATACAACATTCCTTATGGATTAAATATAATTAATATATAATAAATCCTTATTAAAGCTAAAGAGCAGTGAGTGATTTTCTCTGTCTTTTGTTGTTTGATTAATATTAACCCTTTCGAGCGTGAGTTTAAAATATTCTAAAACTGAGTTTTTTTAAGGCGACCGTTATTTTAGATCGTTTACCTTTAATGTTTCCATAGCGACGCGTCTTGCGTGTCACGAGCGCTGAACGCAGCTACAATAACACTGTATGACAGATGGATCGCTATTATTTTGTTTTTCCTTGTTTATTTAAAATATTCACAAACTTGCTTACTCTCCGATGGTCTTTCTTCTACCTCCGCTCTGCTATTTATTTATTTATTTATTTTTGCTCCGCTCTGCTTCGCGCTCAATCGCGCTTTTTTATACTCAAACATTTCCACGTCTTTCGTTGACAACTCTTTTAATAATCGAATTTTATCGATTTTATCGATTCGTTGTTGCAGCCCTAAATACAAAGCATTTTAGTAACACTGTCCATGTACATCATAGGTCACAGTTCCTCTAGGATTCCCTTTGCTGCTTTTCCTTTAGCTCTGCACGCTAACTTGTCTGGGCGTTTAAATGAGAGGATGCAAAATAGAGAGGACATCTCTCTCTACTCCATCTGTCTCCCTCATACATAAAGCCTCAATTTCCAGCTGTAAATTTTTTCATTACCCTGGAATTGAAAGGAAGAGGGGGACTTTTCACTCCTCTCCCTGATGAGTTCATACATTTGAAGTGAGGCTTTGTCAGTTGAGAATTAGCACACTGCACATGCACTCTCTTAAGGTTCCAGGAGGCAGGCATCACATCAGAGTCTTTCAGAAGGAGAGGGTGAAATAGAAACTTTAACACCCAGCGCTGTGGGTGTGAGAAGGAGAAAAAGAGATGATGTCAGTATAAACATATTAGCCACTCTGCCACTGTAGCTCAGTTTGTGCAGAAAATTGGATTAGAAAACACAGGTCTGAGGTCGTGAAGTGGTGTAAGAGAAGAGTTATGGATTTTGTGTAAATTGAAGAGACTTCTTTTGGGAGGTCTTTACATCAAATATAATTTTCCAAGTTACCCTTCATGAGGTCCTTTATAATCAGCTAAACATGCAAGCTCTGCAATAGATCTCATTTGCAGGCAACTAAAAAAAACTGTCCTTAAAGTCTTGCCCTTGCCATTTATCTGCTTTTGAGCAAGAGAATACGTGAAACCTTTAAGTGCACTTGGCTCTGGAGACCTATGTATTCCTGCTGTTAATACTGATTAATAGTGACAGATAGCAGGTGAAAGCTTTGTGAATCTGTTTGTTTAGTACAAGTTCACAGTCTGACTTTTTTCTTTCATTCAGTTCACATGGGTTCTGCGCTCGGGTAAACCGCCTCAGGGGTTTGATGAATGCGAGTATCCACTTGTTTTGAAGATACCGACCATAAGAGGGGTTGACAAAAAGCATGTTGTTGCTGCTCTCACAAATGCACAATTCAAAAGAGGACTGATACAAGCAATAGAAAGCTTGCACTTACAGCATATGAAATGTAGCTGCTGATGTTGCTCTTGAAAATGACACTATTTAGATTTAAAGATTTAATTAACTTCTTAATGAGTACCCTTTGGTCCCTGATTAGACGCCTGCTTTGCAAACAAATTGGCATCCAGTAGAACCTGTCTACCTGTCTGCAACAGGTAGAAACAGTCCAAACATTTTAATAAAATTTGGTTTGACATAAACGTAAGACAATTATGCTTTGTAGATAATTGTAAATAATATTGGCCTGGTTTCACAAACAGGGCATAGATTAAGCTAGAATTAGTTCAGTTAGGACATTTAAGTAGCTTAAAAAAATGTGCCTTAGAAAGAAATATATATTTTTGGGATATGTCAGTGCAAGTTGCTTTTAGATAAAACAGCTCAAACATGCATTTTAGTCTGGGACTAGGCTTAAAGGTGCAATGTGTACATTTTAGGAGGATCTATTGACAGAAATGCAATAAATATGTTTTAAATAACTATGTTTTCAGTGATGTATAAAGACCTTACATAATGAAGTGTTATGTTTTTATTACCTTAGAATGAGCCATTTCTATCTACATACACCACGGGTCCCCTTACATGTTAAGTCGCTATTTTGCGCCGGCATGTTTCTACGATAGCCCTAAATGGACAAACTGCTCTACAGAGCGCATTTGCTTGACTGGCTACTCTCTGCTGTCTCAGATGATGACATCTTTGTCTTGTGTTGGCCACTGTAGCTTCTTTATATTGCAATTTGCAGCCTCACTGCTAGATGCTGCTAGAATTTACACACTGCACCTTTAAAGGGTTAGTTCACCCAAAAATGAAAATTATGTCATTAATGACTCACCCTCATGTCGTTCCAAACCCGTAAGACCTCCTTTCATCTTCGGAACACAGTTTAAGATATTTTAGATTTAGTCCGAGAGCTTTCTGTCCATCCATTGAAAATGTATGTGCAGTATACTGTCCATGTCCATAAAGGTAATAAAAACATCATCAAAGTAGTCCATGTGACATCAGTGGGTTAGTTAGAAGTTTTTGAAGCATCTAAAATACATTTTGGTCCAAAAATAACAAAAACTACGACTTTATTCAGCATTGTATTCTCTTCCGGGTCTGTTGTTCATCCGGGTTCAGTGAACCGCAGTGCACTGCTGACGTAAGACTCTGCTGACGTGTTATCTGGTGCGCCAGAGTTTCGTTTACAGTCTGAGGGAGACGCACGCTGTATTCAAGCTATTTTTTAAAATGGTGCGTAAGTGTGCATGTCGCGGATGTTCTAATCGCCAAAAACAACGACGTAAAAGTGCGTTACCAACGCCAACAGATGAAAGGATTCAATTGAATCAATTCAGTGGAATCAATTCAATGGAATCAATTTAATGGAATCAATTCAATGGAAAGGATTCCGGAAGAGAATACAATGCTGAATAAAGTCACATTTTTTATTATTTTTGGACCAAAATCTATATAAGATGCTTCAAAAACTTCTAACTAACCCACTGATGTCACATGGACTACTTTGATGATGTTTTTATTACCTTTATGGACATGGACAGTCTACTGCACATACATTTTGTAATGGAGGGACTGAAAGCTCTAAATCTAAAATATCTTAAACTGTGTTCCGAAGATGAACGGAGGTCTTACGGGTTTGGAATGACATGAGGGTGAGTCATTAATGACATCATTTTCATTTTTGGGTGAACTAACCCTTTAAGACTTGTCTGTGAAACCAGGGGATAAAAGTAAAAATTAAACAGTATTGAAAAAAAATTGACCATTAGGGCACAGCCTGATTGTTTTAAAGGTAAAGTATGTAGTTTCTGCGACACTAGTGGCACCTAGTGGAATTATAAAAATAAATAATTTTTTCAAACAACCTTGCAAATGACCCTTATCAAAGTATATCCGACTACAAACCACACCCCTACTAAAAGTCGCCCTCTACAGTGAAACAACCAATTAGCACCTGAAGTCGTCACTAGTACCCCTCTTCTACTACCTCACTTTCCTTGCTTTAAGCTTCACTATCGCCTAGTGATAAGGCATACAGATCATATATATATATATATATATATATATATATATATATATATATATATATATATATATAATTTATTTTATGTTAGGGAAAGGGTTAGGGGAATGTTTAGGGTTGGGGGTAGGTTTTCAGCTGTAATTACCATAGGTCTGTAATTGACTTATGTTTTACTAATAGATGTTATTTCATACTAAATAAGATTCAAAAGCAATGTAAGTTAGCCTTACAAACATAAATAACATAAATGTACTTGAAAAGATTGTTTCAGTTACATTCATGCTTGTTTCTTTGCGGGAGGCGTAACTTGCAGTAGTATGTTTAAAGGTGCCCTAGAATTAAAAATTGAATTTATATTGGCATAGTTAAATAACAAGAGTTCAGTACATGGAAAAGACATACAGTGAGTTTCAAACTCCATTGTTTCCTCCTTCTTATATAAATCTCATTTGTTTAAAAGACCTCCGGAAAACAGGCGAATCTCAACATAACACCGACTGTTACGTAACAGTCGGGGTGTACGCCCCAATATTTGCATATGCCAGCCCATGATTGAGGCATTACACAAGGGCAGGACGTCTGGATGTGCACTGCTGAATAATCAGACTAGGTAAGCAAGCAAGGAAAACAGCGAAAAATGGCAGATGGAGCAATAATAATTGACATGATCCATGATAACATGATATTTTTAGTTATATTTGTGAATTGTCTTTCTAAATGTTTCGTTTAGCATGTTGCTAATGTACTGTTAAATGTGGTTAAAGTTACCATCGTTTCTTACTGTATTCATGGAGACAAGACTGTCCTTATTTTCATTTTTAAACACTTGCAGTCAGTATAATTCATAAACACAACTTCATTCTTTATAAATCTCTCCAACAGTGTGTAATGTTAGCTTTAGCCACGGAGCACTATCAAACTCATTCAATATCAAATGTAAACACCCAAATAAATACAATACTCACATAATCCGCCGCATGCATTCAGTATGCATGACGAACACTTTGTAAAGATCCATTTTGAGGGTTATATTAGCTGTGTAAACTTTGTTTATGCTGTGATAGAGTCGAGAGCTCGGGAGGGGGCGGAGAACGCGATTTAAAGGGGCCGCAACCTCAAATCGGCTCGTTTCTAATTATGCCCCAAAATAGGCAGTTAAAAAAATTAATTAAAAAAAATCTATGGGGTATTTTGAGCTGAAACTTCACAGACACATTCAGGGGACACCTTAGACTTATATTACATCTTTTAAAAAAAAGTTCTAGGGCACCTTTAACTTGTAGGGGCATAGTTTGTAGTACTGTGGGATGCAGACAGACCCTTCTCCCCTTTTACGCCTTCCCCAACTCAGACATTGCAAACACAGCTCTTACAGGTGCTTGAGAAGGCATGTCTCAAAAGGTAAAAGTAGGCTACTTTCAATAAAAGTTCCAACATATTAGGAATACTTGCATAGCTGTGTTGTTATGTGTCATGAGCAGTTGAGATTAGGTAAACACTCTGTCTAGAGTGAACGCGAACATCTCACTTATGATAAACCCATCCAAAGTGTATGCACCGGCATATTTTTTGACATTACTCTTGCAATGTGTGCATAGCCTGCATGGAAAATGCTGATGATGTGTGATGTCTGAGCGAGCAGGGTGCGTGGAGATATGCAAATACTTAGGTTGACAGGCAGGTAGACTATCCTATCATTACATTCAGACTGAATCCTTAATATAATTAAAGCATATATTATATTAGCTTAGCATACTGCTAATGGATTGTCTGTATATGCAAAAATATGACTGTAAAAGCCATTTTTATTGTCTAGAAAAAGATAATGCAATAAAATGATTTTTGAATGTAACATTATAAATGGCTACCATAGAATCTGTTTATCACCAGCACAACCAGGACACCATGAACCTTTTTGATTTTTTTCTTTTCTTTTGGAATATGCTTCAAAAATGCATTTAAGATAAAGGGAGATAAATTATACATTTCTACATTTATCAGAAAGATAAATTTAACATTTATAAAACTAAAAAAAAAATGAGGATGCAAACACTTTTTAATGTCATGTTTCTTAATATTTGCATTGTTTTATTTTTGTACTGTGGATTATTTTCTTATAATTTTTTTTTTTTTTTTTTTTTTTTTTTTTTTTTTTTAAAGAGGCACTACCTCCCTCGCCTCCTTGGAGAAAACTCATTCTGTGTATAGCACTGAGGGTTAGGGTGATTTGAAGTGTAGCCCCAAAAGCCATGGGGGCTCAATAAGGGCTTACTTCCCTCTCAGACGTGGCAGCACCGCAATGCATGCTGATAGCAATAATGTGACAAATGAAATGAGTGAATGCATAAATAAGAGGGTAAGAGACAGATCCTTAGATGTGCGCAGTTAGACAGGTGTCACACTGAGCCATGTGTCTTCGTGAGCTGTCCTCATTAGCAGGCTTCTTGGTCTACTTTAAATGCGAGTGCTCTCAGAACGAAATGGCTGCCACAGAAGGACCATGAGTGGCTCTTGCTGAATTTTCAAAATGTTTCTTACCCTTAGGAAACTTGGCTCAGATAACAATTCTGCAAGGGGATGCCAGGAGCACTAAGTTAAGCTCTGGATGAGTCCATTATGTATATATGAACATCAGGTTGGCTAATGTTTTGGTGACAGTGTTTTCCTCAGAGCCACTAAACAGCCCAGAGTCAGTGCACAAGACATTGAAAATGAACACATATTTGACAGTACTTTTTTCTGGTTTCTAAATTTCCCAGTAAAGAAATAACAATAGTGTTAAAATACGAAATATGAATTCAAAACATTCCCCTGTCTGACAGTGTTTTCACAACAAGTGACCTCCACAGGTTCCCATCACTCCCTCTGAGGAAAGCATTGTTAATAAATCCTCAAGCACACTATGCTGCTGTTCATGTGTAAATCATCAAATTTATCTACTCTTGATTTAATTGCTTCAGACCTGTTACTGTACATGCGTTTCCTGCTATTCAAAAATCCTAAGAATTGCTGTTATGGATGTAGCCTTCGCTTACCAAGTAGATGATCAATAAGGCCTCAGAATTTCTTCCCTTTGTTTTATTTTAATATTTCAGTCTGCTGCAGAGGCAATTTCATCTTATGAGGTGATGATTTGATTGTGCAGAAGTCTAATAAATATTAAGTTTTATAGTATTCTTTGTACATGCTGCGTTGTCTTCCTGGTCATGTATTTTGCAGAGACTAATCATGTTACATATCAAATGTTCCAAATAAAGCATATAAGTTTGGTTTTAACATTGTTAGGGACATTTTAAAATCAATCAAGCTATATTCATGTACCATGTTTTCATCTTCACAGTGAATTAGCTGACACAGCTGAGCTTACACTTGTTTTAATTTAGTTTATATATGTAATTATTTTTTATTTTTTTTTATTTTGTGTACACTAATTATATAAAGTTGAATGTAAAATGAACTGCATGTTTAAATATTTTTAAAATCATAAAATGACTTGAGTCAATATCTTTACATCTTAAAGGTGCTAAAGAGGATGTTTTGTTTTATACATTTTTGCAATATTACTTGAAACTGTCTTTACTAACTGATAAAATACTATTTATTAGGTGCACTGAAAGGAATAATATTAATATACATCATCTGTGCACGAGGTAGGGCCTTAAAAACATCAGCCAATCGTTTACGCGATCATCGCGTAAACGATTGGTCCTCTGGCTTGTCAATCACTGCCATGACGTTCCTTGTGAGAGAAGAGCGCGGCTGCGCGCTCCAGTAACTTTCCACACTCCACAGGCGCCGCATGCAATGTTTTTGTCAGGAGACAGGAGTAACAACTGCAGATTATGAGTTACCTGCGGTGAGTCCGACATAATGAATCCACTAACACGACACAGCGAATGCCGGTGGTAAACACTCGTGTTCCAATACTCATGCACGAGTTTTGGGAGGCGTTCCCTCGAAATGAGCTGTGAAGGAGGGGGGTTGTTCTTACGCATGCGCTCATTTCAAAAACTCACTAACAGTCTTTGGTTTCTCATTCGATGAAAAGATCCTCTTTAGCACCTTTAAGTAGTTTCTAAGAACGAAACAGTATGGTTTAGGGCCTCATTTTCCGGCCAATACACACAGCATCAATTTATCTTGGGAATGATAAATACAAGTCCTTCACAGTGGCCAGAGGGATTTTGAGCCATTCCTTTTCCAGAACTGTGGCCAGGTCACTATGTGATGCTGGTGGAGGAAAACCTTTTCTGACTTGTTCCTCCAAAATACCCCAAAGTGGCTTAAAAATATTTAGATCTGGTAACTGTGCAGGCCATGGGAGATGTTCAACTTTACTTTCATGTTTATCAAACCATTCTCTCACAAGTCTTCCTGTGTGTATTGGTGCATTATCATGCTGATACATGGCACCCCCTTCAGGGTACAATGTTTGAAACATTAGGTGCACATGGTCCTCTAGAATGGTTCAGTTGTCCTTGGCAGTGATGCATCCATCAAGCGCAGTAGAGAATGCCATGATACTGCAGCCCAAACCATCACTGATCCACCCCCGTGCTTCACTCTGGGCACACAACAGTCCGAGTGTTAAGCCTCTTTAGGGCTTCTCCACACCATAACTCCCACTGATGTGGGAAAGACAGTGAAGGTGGACTCATCAGATGTCCACAGCCCAAGATTTGCACTGTTGGCACCAATGAAACTGACATTTGGCATTGGCATGAGTGACCAACTGTTTGGCTTTAGCAGCCCGACCATGAATATTGACCCTGTGGAGCTCCTGACGAACAGTTTTGGTGGAAACAGGAGAGTCGAGGTGCACATTTAATTCTGCAGCGAGTTGGGCAGCTGTGGTTTTATGTTTTGTTTTGTTTTTTGGATACAAACTAGTAGGACATCCCTTTTACAGTGCGTGCAGAATTATTAGGTACATTGATTTTCTGATCATATTTTTTTTTTTTTTTTTCCAGGCACATCTTACCAATTCCAAACCACATTAATCTTAATAACTACTATTAATTTTGTATTTAATAAAATTAATATATATATATATATATATATATATATATATATATATATATAAATTATTCAATTTTGTGATTATATAATTGTTCACGAAGGCTGGAAATGAAAAACGCCTTATATTCAGGTGTGCATTATTATTATTATTTTTTTTACAGATAAAATGAGACAAAAAAAAAAGATTTAACTCAGACTGAAAAGTCAAAAAAAATTAAATGCCTATGAGAAGTATGCAATACTAATGCAATACTAGAAATTGCAGTTAAGGCATGACTATTGGACAGTGAAATGCTCATTATTGACTCTTGAAGGACCAGCACCACATCCTCTTGTACCAGTCTGGCAGTAAGTTTTGGGAGTTCATTTTTAGTCCATCTCCTGAAGTCCGTTTTACAGAGATGGACTAAAAATTAACTTCCAAAACTTACTGCCACATTCTGGAAGATGAATTCTTCAAACAGTGGTACAAGAGGATGTGGTTCTGGTCCTTCAAGAGTCACTCTCAATCTGTCTATCTCTAAAGCCTATTAAAAAAAAAAAAAAAACAGCCTTCATGTATTTTACAACACTTCAGCTTGTGATTCTTATTAAGTGGGGGTCATTTTTTAGGATTCTTTACCTAACCTAAGTCTCTGAGATCCTGATACCTTGTACTTCTGGAGACTCCAGGTAGGTTGCAGTTCTGGAAAATGGTGGCACTGGAGACTAATGGTTTCACACTTAATTTTTCACCTTAATTCTTAATTCATTTGAAGTTAACGTGTGTTTTCTTTTCCACCTGTTTTTTTCTGACCCTTCTGACCCAATGAGCATTTCACTGTCCAATGGTCATGCCTTAATTGAAATTTCTAGTATTGCATTAGAATTACATCCTTCTCATGGGCATTTAATAATTTTTGACTTTTCAGTCTGAGTTTAAGGTTCAATATGTAGTTTTTGCCTGCTAGAGTTCACCTATTCAAAACAAAGGCGTAGCTTGATGACGCCAAGTTTGAGCGAGGAATCTTGGGACATGTGGTCTTCACCTCACAGCCGGTGGGAAAGAATCGGGATAGGACTCGGGCAGAAATTATGTTCATGGATGCTATTAATAACATTACTGTAGTATGAAGCAGAACAGGACTGAGTGCTGTGGGAGCTGAACGAGGCCGCTGGAGTGATTGTTAATGAGAGACGAACGCAAAACAAGCCTCGCAAGCAGTGGAACTTTTATTATGCCACAGTTTGCCGACGCCGCTTTCACTTTTTCCAGTCATGAGTATAAAGCAATGCAGCTCTGTTTATCATATCAGATACATTTGAGTGTGTTGAAAATTATATTATAACGTTACTCTGTGCGTTCACTCTGCAAAACACTTGTTGCACACTGCAGTAAGCTAGATCGATATTCGAATAGCATAATAATTAATGCTGGGTGGCTTGTGTGGATAAATGGCATGCAATTAATTTTAAAACATATTGTATGATGGAGAAAATTCTGTATTACTGTTACTAAAAATAAATCTGCATCTGATTATGCTATGGTAGCTAACGTTATTTCACAAAATAGCGTTTTTCTCTGAAGCATGTTACTCGCAAAAAAATCAACAAAATTAGATTTAAACAATAAGACTAAACGTGTTGAGCTATATAACGATTAGTTTTCTGTCTATAAATATATCAAAACAGATGTTCCCTTGTCTTATAAAACATGTAATATATTAAAGTGTCTTTGGTGTTTCCATGGTTTCTACAAAATATAACCAGAAACCGAGGTTAATGCAGATATGAGGCCATTAACAGGCGACTCACTCACACGTCCCAGATCCTTGGTTAAAATAGCAATTTTCTCACGATTTGCAAATAGTTGGAAACATTTGGAATATTGGAAGTACTCAACTGAACAAAATATATAACACTGGCCTAGTGGTTTTTGGATATTTCACTGCAAAAATCGTACATATTGCAGCTTTAAATCTCTTTTTTGGATCATTTTATCAGTAAAAGAAAACGTACCTAATAATTATGCACACCTGAATATAAGGTGTTTTTCATTTCCAGCCTTCACGAACAATTATATATCACTTATAAATGATTAAATACAAAATTATTAGTAGTTATTAAGATTAATGTGGTTTGGAATTGGTAAGATGTGCCTGGGGAAAAAAAAAAGATCAGAAAATCACTGTGCCTAATAATACTGTACGTACTGTAGACAGCTTCCTCTTGCGGAGACAGTTGCTTCTGTTGGATGTGGTTTGTCCTACATGGTGGTATGCCGACATTACCCTGAATACCATAGCTCTCGATACACCACAAAGACTTGCTGTCCTTGTCACAGATGAGCCAGTGAGATGCGCACCAACACTTTGTCCTCTTTTGAACTCTGATATGTCTCCCATTATGTTGTGTAGATTGCAATATTTTAAGTACAGCTGTGCTAATTCAACCTTCACACTCTGCTCTTACTGATAGAATGTAAAATCAATGAAGATTGGCCACCAGGCCGCACATATGTAGGTGTGAAACCTCCAACACTATATTGACCAGTGTTTCAATTTCATGTTAATCTTGATTCTTTTGAACACTTTCATTATGATTTATATGCACCCTGATTTCACAACTCAAATATTAATTTCTTATAAACATCAATTATAAAAGTAAATGGTACACGTCACCACTTACAGTGCACACCATTGATGCTAAGAGTATTTTTATTCATCTGCACTTGGTATTGTGCTTGTTGAGGCTCTCCAGTGCTTTATCTGTGACTCACACACAGGCCTCCATTTCTAATTTTCTGATAACAACAAGAGCAAGAACTCCTCCCCTGAATGACATGATTCGAAAAGCCAAATGTGCAATAACACTGAAAGCGCTTTCTTCTTGTTACTGATGAAGAAAAAAACCTATACTGTATTAGAGAGAATTGAAATGAAACAATAAAAGGGTTTGTCAAACACAACTGAGCATGATCAACGCAGTGCTGTTTACAGATATAGCATCTGCTTTTGGCAAGCCCCTGTCGTTCTTTGCCATACTTTTCACTGTACCTTTAGATTCAGCTCTTGCTGGAGATCAGCAGCCAGTCCTGCCTCTTTTCCTCTTATCTACATATGCAGGCTATCCTCACAACCCGCCCCATCCACCCAGATTATCCTGACTATGGGTTAAAAAAGGGCAACCCTCAAAAGATTCCAATCTGTGTTTTTGCCCACTGCATAAAAATCTGCCACACAATATGTCATGTGTGAATAGAAAATGATTAAGTGATCATAATTTAGATTACACAATTTTAGTATTACAACTATGAATTGTGGAGATTTATGTATAAATGTGGTTCTGCTGTGCTGAATAACGGGAAAACTGTTGACGATGAGTCTGGTCCTTATTTCAAATGCATGAGGCTCGGAGGGGATTTGACTAATTTAGCATTCAGATTGCAAATTACACATTGTTCACTTCAATTAGAGCTTTAAATCCCACTCACAGTAACACACTTGCTGTATAAATTATAGCCTAATATATCATTAGGTCTTTATTACTCTCTCAGGACCCTGCCTGTTGGATTCACACAATTCGTGTGTAGACAGGGGTTTCGTGTGTAATATTCATAAATGTAGGAAGACCCTATCACTAAGGTCATAAATTCCCTCAGTGCGGGTCTTCATACGTGCTCAGAAGGATTTTTAACAATGAATTTTGCGGTGAGTAACATTTTAGGCAGAATATTGCCAGTTATTTTGTCTATTTTTGCTCTGCCAACTTAAATAGTTCCAAACAAAGCCACAAGATAATTAACCGCTGCATGGCTCAAAGCAACACACAATAGTGGAGTTCTTGAATGAATCCGTACTCTTAAACAAATCATTTGAGTGACTGATTCAATGAAGACAGTTCCTTTTTCAGTCGTGAATGAATCCGCTTTGCAAACAAATGTTCTAATTAATGATTCCAGGACTAACTCTGAAAGATATATATATATATATATATATATATATATATATATATATATATATATATATATGTGTATATTAGGAGTGTACTTCGTAACCATGCGGTACGGCGCACCACAACAGGAAAAAGAACAGCGTATGTGCGAATGATTGCTTGAAAACAAGTCCTCTAAATGGACACATTTCTGTGCTCACGGACGAAGAAGTATACTTCGAAAGGCTCGCGCTCTCAACTGTGCACGAAACGGATTGGAACGCAGAACGGTTGGGCTTAAAGGATTAGTTCACTTCTGAATGAAAATTTCCCACCCCCATGTCATCCAAGATGTTCATGTCTTTCTTTCTTCAGTCGAAAAGAAATTAAGGTTTTTGAGGAAAACATTCCACGATTCTTCTTTATATAGTGGACTTCAGTGGGATTCACCGGGTGGAAAATTGCAGTTTCAGTGCAGCTTCAAAGGGCTCTACTCGATCCCAGACGAGGAATAAGGGTCTTATCTAGAGAAACCATTGGTCATTTTTTTAGAAAAATAAAAATGTGTATACTTTTTATCCACAAATGCTTGTCTTGCACTGCTCTGCGTTGCACCACGTATTACGTTGAAGTTGAAGTACCGCGGTAGGGCCAAAAACGTCATCTGATTTTCTCCTCCAACTTTTTTTTTTTTTTTTAAAGTGAGTTTGGCTTAATCTTTGCATGTTCGCTTTGTAGACACTGGATCGGTACTTCCGCCTACGTCACGCATGACCTTTGTAACGTAATTGCGTAATGCATGGTGCATCTCAGAGCTAATACTAGACAAGCATTTGTGATTAAAATGTATATACATTTTCGTTTTTTTTTTTTAGAAAATGGCCGATCGTTTTGCTAGATAAGACCCTTATTCCTCGTCTGGGATCACGCAGAGCACTTTGAATCTGCACTAAAACTGCAATTTGGACCTTCCACCCGGTAAATCCCATTGAAGTCCACTATATAGAGAACAATCCTGGAATGTTTTCCTCAAAAACCTTAACTTCTTTTCGTCTGAAGAAAGAAAGACATGAACATCTTGGATGACATGGGGGTGAGTAAATTATCAGGACATTTTCATTCAGAAGTGAACTAATGCTTTAAGCTTTGAATATTTAAATATAGCTTAAGTGGAGCAAATTGCAACAGTCCTCATGCACTGTTTTATTTTTCATTATTCTGTTTATTTTGTACTTTTATAACACAAGATGCTTTTCAGTTTTGTAGCTGATTGTGACCAAACTTTTGTTTTTCATCAGCCCTGCGAAAAAATATGACCAATGCACAAGTGCATTCTGTTTACTGCTTAGTGCTTAATACACTAAAGGAGGCTGTACTTTACTGTACCATCTACCTCAGGGGGACTAAATGCCGCTAGGTGGAACAAACTGTAATTTGCACTACTGTCTGTTCAAAATAAATGAAAAGAAACCCAGCATTGTTAATTTGTTGCTTTTTCTGATAACACTTTAGTTTAGGGTCCAGTTCTCACTATTAACTTGTTCCTTATAAGCATGCATATTACTAAGATATTGGCTGTTTATTAGTACTTATAAAGCACATATTAATGCCTTATTCTGCATGACCTTATTGTACAACGCTTAATCCTACCCAATATCTAAACTTAATCAGCCTTACTAAATAATAAGCAGTAATTAGCCGTTTATTGAGGCAGAAGTTAATAGTAAGTTAATAGTGAGAATTGGACCCTAAAACTGAAGTGTTCATATTGTACCGAAACCATGCTGAACCGTGACCCCAAAACTGAGGTACATACCGAACCATGACTTCTGTGTACCATTATACCCCTTCATTTTATTATCATTTTTTTTTCCCTATAGTATGTGCATGTAAAGTGGTTTATATTGTAAATTTTAGTTGTGGAGTCAAATGATTAATCTTCACTTCTGAGGTTTTGGAGTGTGTGGATGTTTTCCAACAAATCTGCACTGTGTTTGAAATAAGACTTCTGAACAGTTTTGCCTAGTCTCTTTGGAAGATAATAAATAAGAGAGTTTGGCCATGCTGTAATCACCAACTGTCTTACTATGATGAAGAGCTGGCAACATCTTACTTAACCATTTTTTTTTTTTTAAAGACGAACAGCTAGATTAATTAGAATTATGACTATTCTAATGAGGATTCATGAATAATATGTAGAATACAAAATGAGGCCATAAGTTCTCAATTAGCATAACTTCTCTCTCATTTTTCCTTTTGAGTCTGTGAATTAAAACCTTTAAATTAGAGCCTGTGTTGGTATAATAGACACGCCTACTTCTAAATATTTTAATCACTGGTAAACGTGTTGTGAACAATGAGAAAATAATGAAGATGAAGTTGAACAGAATTTAAATTAAGCCGCAGAGGACTGCAAAGTGAACATGTCCACAATAATTATGACCACATGAAATGTACTTCACCTATTAAAAATAATTTATCTCCCCAAGTAATACAATTCCTTCCTAACATGCTCCAGGAAATTGTCCTGCTCCTCATATCCTGTTGGCCAGTGGTTAGATTTGAAAATGTAATGTAAACTAGGGCACTGATTAGTTCCAAATATTGACTTTTGGTTCAGAAGCCATTGTGGCGAAAGTTGACAACAAATCAAGCAACCATGATGCCAGAGGATCATGCTTCCAAATTTGTTTACTTCAAAGGCAATGTTGGACTTGTAGTTTGAACTGTCTATAAATAAAACATCTATGAAGCTAAAGGAAACACTTTCAATGAAACATAAGAATCCCTCCAGCAATATGGCTCTGAAGACACTGACTAATGTGATTTATGTAAAGAAACAGGAAGGAGGTTGTAGTTCATGCTTTGTGTACCGCAGTTAAAGATCATTGATTGAGTCTATAGAGGTCTGAATACTGTATTCAAGTCCTCTTTTGATCTGTGATGAGGTCCTGGAGGAGGTGGAATGGACAATTAAACAACAATACAAATTGGATTTGTTTAAAGTACTTGACTGTCCAGGGAGCAGTAGAAAATTCAGAATAGGTGTTTCCATAGATATTCAGGGCTATTTTAAACTGCTTCGTTGGGCGTAACTGACTAAAGTTCAATAATAGTAAATTCACCAGAGGGAATATTGCACAGTTTGAGTCTTTCTTAACCCCCTTTTTTTATCAATATTCTACAATTGAAAGCACATCAAAAGCTTTCCAGCTTTCCATTTGAATGTATGTGCATGGATTCCCTGTTTCATGGATTGGACCAGGTAACCTTCTTTGATATGTGTATGTTGCTTCAGAACCGTTAGAAGCTATATCCGAAGATTTGATCCTAGGGCCGGAAAAGTTCCTGCCCTACACATTACGCTAAAAGCAAAGCCATGTTTTTGAAGTCATATAGCTAACCTCTCTACATAAATTGAATAATTTGCCCTCCTTGCTGTCCTACCACCAGACAGTTGAATATGACACGTGACCCCAAAGTAATAACTTCAAGAGGTACCTAGAGGTGACCTCTGAGAATTGCATGGACATGGACTTGTTTTGTCAGAGTGATCTGTTAATGATATGCACACTTGAATTTTTAATTTGGCTGCGAGAAAGAACATGACAAATGAGACATGCGCTGGGATGCTCGAGGATAGCATTGCCTGGATGCGAAGGCCAAGAGACATCTCATTGCATTGAATTAATTTCATTTTCACATGTTCATAATAACTTGTGGCTATGCCATGTCAGCTGTTTTTCTTGATTTAACTTTGAGCTTTGTTCAGAGCAGAGGTACGGTTGACGTTGAGTGACCTAGTGAAGACAGTACTTGGAAAGAAGTCCTTTTAAATTCCCTATTAGTCAGCACCACAAGTCACATTTACACTGAAGAGATAAACTCTACGTGACATTCAGACGGACATGATGTTTCTGTTAATAGCATCCGAGCTTTTGCTTGCCACCTTTAATTTTGTAGTACAGATAAGTTATTTGAAATACTTCCAAAGTGAGGCATGATTAAATAGTTAAATTGATATACAACCAATATTTTGCCTTTTAGCCAAACAGCAACCAACAGCATTTGTGAAAATATTTAAATCCACCTTTTTTTTTCTTCTTTTTTTTTGTGGTAATATTTTTAAACTGTTATGGTGAGGTACTTATAATAGAAGTAAATGGGGCCAATTTTTGGTATAAATACAAAGGTCTGACATGAAACTCTACGCACTCTAATAGGTCCTTAACTCAACCTGCTCGTAATCAATTATCTACATGATTGGTTCCTGCTGCATCACTAGCCAATGAGCTCACATGCTCAATCTTCAAATACATGAGTAGCATTTGCCTAGCAGTGCAGCATGCTTTCAGAAACCCTCCACCTTCCCCAGCTCCACCTGTATAAATCTGCTATGGGTAATTCATGTACGCTATATTGTAGAGCAGCAGCATGTCTTACTTGCTCACAGCAGCATGTCGTGTATGTATTGGCAGTAGCAATTCATGTACTTGCTCTGCAGCAGCAGCAGCAGAAATAAAAGCAGCAGCAACGTAGCAGATATATTCCGCCAAGACCAAACATATCAACATTCTCATACCCATTACCATGCCAAACACTCCAAGAGTTGTCATGACAGAAATGCACTTACATTCATTATTTTGTTAACATTGTGTATTATTTGAGCTTTATTACAGTTATTTTATGGGCCATTCTACAGAATTGGTTCAAAGTCTCTAGAAATGTTTCAAGTTGGAAATGTCTTTTCCACAAATTTTGTATGTATGAAAATTGTATAATATCCAAGGAACACATTTCTAGTAATTGTGAAGTAAATTCTCATATTGTATTTTCAGAAAGTTTTGGAATATTATTACCCTCCTCAAATTTGTCACTACCGAAACACAATAATAAATTGTCTTATATTGACCTATTAAGATTTTTTTGTAAATATATATATATTTTTTGCTATTTTATTCAAAAAAAATCACAGGTAAATCAATTACAGTTACAATTTTAACAACATTTCAAGTGTAATTTATGAGATTTGTTGTGTTTTGAATCCAATCTTTCTTTGCAAAAGGCATAAAATTTATCATACTGATTTCAAACTTAAGGATTCATTAGTTTGAATATACATTGAACCAAACACTATTAAAAACATCTTGGTTGATAATTCAATATACTTTATTTTCGACAAAACAGTCGTGACTGCACGTTTTCAGTAGTGACTGTAATGTTTTGGTAGTGACCACATCACATTACAGAATTTTAATTTGCATACTAAAACACTACTAAAACATACTAATATACTAATTATTTGCATAACTGTACTAAAATTGCGTGTATTTCCTTGACCACATGTTTCGGTCATGACTGTTTCTTTAGTGACAATTTTAGATACTTTTGAGCCAAGCTCAGAGATACTAATCAGCACATAGTTAGTTATCACAGTTCTGAACATTTGTAAACGCACAAAAACTAATTTTTTTTTTATTAATTACACCCAAAAAGACAACGATATCACAACCGAAACTTCAGTCGTGACTGTTTCGGAAGTGACAATTTTAGATAATTTTGAGCCTAGCTAAAAGATGCTTATCAGTACATGGTTACCTAGCACAGTTCTGAACAGTTCACACATAAAAACTACATTTTATGGAATAACAGTTTGCTTATTTGCAGAAAAAAGGTGTTTGGTAGTGACATTCCTTAAAGTTACACACACATTTTCAGACTTTTGAACACATTTACCTCAAAATGATGGGACCTATCTAGGGGTGACCCTGAATAGTCGACGATTCGAATCTTCTATAGGAGGAGCCTGATTCGACTACCAATCTCACAGTCGAATCGTCGCAGAGGTGTTATGAGATGAGATATGGGTGCGCTCAATATCTGATTTTACATTGACATACCGGTTCTTTCCCAATAGGTTAATATACAGCCTATTATGTTAATACTATAGATATAAATATGAAAAAAAAGAAGCTTTTAATAAATATTTTTTAATGTACGTGAATAAATCCAACCTGTGACCGATTTAAGTTTCACTTCCATGATCTGTGATGAGCATCTTTACGGCAGGGATTAAATCTTTAACAATGTCTGGGATAAAGTGTACAACTGGATGCACTTTGAAATGGTAAAAGATGATCAAAAAAACGTATGATGCAAGTTGTGCCAACAGCTCATGTCCTAGAACTCAACAACGACAAACATTGCGCCGCGCTTCTGCCGGCCAACGAGCTGACTGGATTTTTGTCTCTCAATCAGGTAGGGTAGCTACAAGTGATTTCAAACTATTTCAGCCGCTTGTAATTTGATTTTTGGATGCTGTTAATGTTTAGCTAAAAAGACTGCCACTCCAGTTTAGCGTTTATTGTCTCTGCAGTTAAAAAGACAAGTTGACAATTCTAGCTATACTTTCGTTGTTTTAATAATTTCTTTAATTTTAATTTATTTATTGATCACTCTGGGTTATTTAATTGAACTATTTCTGGCTTGTGTTTTGAATATATGTTCCCCTGCATTTTGCAGTTTGACTTGATCATATTTCATTTTTTTAATTAGGCTATTTTCATTTATTTGAACGGTATATTCTGTTCCAATTAAATTTTGTAAATTAATGTTTGATAAAAAAAATAATAATATAGGCTAATTTTTTTCAATTAAATTATTTATTTTCTTTTTTTTTGGTTTTTGGTGCATCAATGTTGCGCTGTAGATTAGTTAAAGCTTGCTTGCACAGACAATTTAGCCGATGTAATTTGATTTGCCGACATATGAAATGTATATCTATCTGCAGTGTGGCCTTTCTGCAGTTATTAATATATATATTTTAAAGTTTATTTATCCAAAATGTTTTTATTCATTTTCTTCTATATCTTTGAGAGTGTTCTGTACATCGTGGCTGTGAATGTTTATCCAGATTGCCTTTCATTTGTTTAAAAAATATAAAATCATTGCCAGTTTCGTGTATCACTTGACAGGCAGTTTGGTTGGTTTATAAGATGTTTCTCTGTGCTGTGTGTGAAAGAAAATAAAAGTTGTCTTAAGCCGCGGGTAGACTATAGCCAGGCCTACTTCATTTTCCGTGTCCCGCTCCATCTCGTGCACAGTTCAGCGCGCGAACATTTCAAAGTCCGTGCGCACTCTCTAGTGGACTGCTGTTTTTCAAGACACCCCCCCCCCCCTTTATGATTCGACTATCAGTCGAATATAGGCAATCTGATTCGAATCGGATTCGACTATGTAAATCCGTAGTCGAGGACACCCCTAGACCTATCTATTCACCATGTAGCTGAGAGAGGGACACAGGAATATTTCCTGATCAAAAATGTAGTAAAAATCAGTCTCAATGGACTAAAACATACATTGTTTCGGTAATGACATGAAAATGCGGGACACATTTTTGTCTTTTACAAAATGTCATGATTTTTAAAGAAAATATAAAATAAAATAAATATATAAATTTTAACTTCACTTTAAAAAAAAAAAAAAAAAAAATCAGAAAGATATTTTTAAAAAACAACAATGGAAAAAAATGCAAAAATTATTTCAATATCATTTTCACAAGTCACAGCCACCTCCCAATTGAAAGTACCCAATAAATGATGATTTTATATATATTAAGCTTACTGATATTTTAAATATTATTGTGGGATTCAATATATAATAGAGGGATCTTAGTAAACATCTAAGATTTGAATACTTCAATGCTTTTTATGGTTGTGGGACAGCAGTTTGCTCCAATTCAATAGAATGGCCATTATACTTCTTGTGTGGTCATGGTGACAAAGTTGTAAAATTGGATATAGAACACAGAAAACGTTTGCAATTTTTTTTTCATACTAAAATATATTTACTATCATATTGTTTATGATTTGTGGCAATGCTATTGAAACAGTGAGCATTTTTGGCTCCAATTGGCCTCACTGTAACCGTGACTGTTATTGTACACACAACGGACAATCTGACCAATGTAAAGCACTGCTTTATTTTCTTTGAAAGTGTCCTTGTCACATAGCAAAAGCTGAGAGCTGGCTGTGTCTAGCGACTAAGCTGTCATATCGGCTAATGGGAATCACTTAGAGCTCTAGCATCTGATATAGTAAAGGTGGGTTGTGAGTAAAATCATCCTGACAAATCTAAAGTAGGATCAAGAATGGCAGTTTGACTCCAGATTAGGTTGCAACTCCCACTCCACATAAGGGAACTCTCTCCGTACTGTTTATTTCAGGAGTGAGTAAACTATAGACATTAACACCAGCTGAGACTGAGTGCACCTGGGCCAACTGCAATTTTCCCAACGGATGGAAGGCCCCTTGGCCATCACCCTGAGCTAACTGCTGTAAGAGAAGTCTAATTAATGGCATGCGCAAATAAGATGCATGACTCATGAATATTTAGTAGATCTAAATATATCAAGAATGCTGTCTATGCAAGTTAATATCAAATAAAGTGAAGTCGTGCACTATCTGGGGTAAATCAAACAGGGGAATGGAATTGTGTTAGAAGTTTAAAAGCGAAATTTGAATAGGACATAAAAGAAAATCTTTTAATCCTGGATGAAGGTTTAATTTGCATGATTAAATTATATAAATAGTACATGGGGAAACTCTTGTTTAAATATGCTTAAACTGAATGTGTGGCCTTAGACAACATGCCTTTCTCTAATTTAAGAGTAATTACATTTGGAAAGAATTGTGTCAATACATAATGCTCCTTATTGGCTGAATAAAAACACTTTTCCTGAGAGTAAAAACTGTCCAGGTGTTGGGAACAGAAATATTTTTAGAAGTTTTTATGTTGTTTTATTCCTGTCAGTAGTCCACTTTGTGTAAAAATGAGCCATCATCTTCAAAATAAGAAGGTGCCCTTTCTCAGTCTCTGATGCAACCGAGGACGGCAATAAAGTACAGTCACACCGTTATCTGTTTTTAGCACTTGTCAGCAATGCTGCTGACACAAAACCGCTTTTATCTTCATCAAAAAAAAGCACTGGAATTCACATAAATTGTCACTTCATATACACAGGGATGTCTTTTAATGATAGCATTTCATGTAAGAAGACAAACATTCATTCAATTTAATACATTTTCTTTCACAGACACAGTCAGTACTGTATGTATACACGATTCTATTTATGATTCAGTTCTCCATATTACTAAAGACTCAAACATCAAGCTTAACCATACCATAGTCATACCATTTCTGTTTATAGGCATTCTCTCTGCATCTGCAAAGGCATTTCGACCACATACCATGATGCATCATGCCATTTCCATGCAGTATTTATCTGCACTCTCTCTCTCTCTCATGTAGTAGGAAGACAGATAGATACAAAGAACATCAGAACATCATGATAACAGCAAGGTTTGCAAGAGCTTTTTCACCTGACTGTCAGTATGACGCAGCGCACAGTCTCTCTGTAGACTCAAGGGAGTATGGGCTCTGTGAGATTATGCTCTTTTAGAAGAGTACTGTGTAGTGGAGCTGAACAGGCTCTCTCACTCTAGTACATCCCTCTGTCTTAGGTCTGTTTCATCTTCCCATCCCCCGTACCCCATCACTAGCCTTTTCTCCTGACTTTAATCATCTAATTTTCCAAGGTATAAAAGTTGGTTGTAGGCTAATTTAAATCCCAAGTAAGACTAGTGCTGTCTCATATTCAGGTCATAATAAATGGAATTGTTAAAGGTTGATTTCATTTTTTTTTTTTTTTTCTTCTTCAGGTTTAACACTTGTCCTAAATTTGTTCCTTTACAGCAAGATGTAGAACAGTGATCTTACGGAAGTGGTTAAGCGCAATTTTCAAAGCAAGTGCTGTTTGAATGTAAAGCAATTTAACAAAGAAAGTACCAGAAATTTATTTGGTAAAACATGTTTTTTTTTTATTTATTTTTTTTTTTTTATATATATTGTTTTTTTTTCTTCTTCTTAAATGTGTAGCATGGAAAAAGACTGAATGTTTTATAGTATTGGGTCAAGTTTTGTTACATTCTGGCACATTCACTCTCCAAAAGCACTGTGGGACTGTTGAGGCCTAATTTAATGAGTCTATTTCCCTTTGATAGGACAATTATCTGTGAAATGTAGAGGAAGCCAGTTGTCTCAAGTGTTTAGTAATATTGAAATTTGATCATATGCCAAGTTCATATTTTAGTCACTGTCCTTATTAAAAAAAAAAAAAAAAAAAATGCAGCAATACAAACCAATTAACATGAAATTTGAACAAGCCCTTTGTTACTGATACTTATGCTATGCACATTGCATTTGCATTAATTTACATTCATTTGTGAATATTTTATAGTATGCCATCAGAAAACTCCCACAATGGAATAAATCACATCTTTACTGTATGAACAGGAAAACACATTATAAATTAAATTACAAAGCATCTGCACACATAAAACTACACACAAAACTTTTGGGCAGGCCCTGTTTTATAAGAAGATCTTTTTTTTTTTTTTTTTTTTTTTTTTTTACATAACCTGCCTGCAGTATACTTATGGAAAGGTTTTAACACTACGTTGTGGTCAGTTCCATCTAACATTTATTTACTCACTTGGCAGATGCTTTTATTCAAAGAGACTTACTGTGCATTCAAGGTAAACATTTTCTCTGTTGATGCGTTCTCTGTGATTTTAACTCATGACCTTGGTGTTGACAGCACTGTGGTCTGTCAGCTAATTAGGGAAAGTAGGATGTGTACCAAAATGCATTGTATCATCCTCATATACATATAAGTAATTTCTAATTTAACAAACTCATCTGGATGGCTTGCTATGTCATTGGAGTATCCTTTGAGATACTGCAAATTATTACAGAAAGGAGAATGTCTAGCAAAATGTATTTCATCATTCTCATATATTGAGAATGCATTATGTTCACTACATGACACATTACTCAGACAAAAGGGTGCATTCAGCAACAATCTGTTTGCAGCACAGTGCTATAATAAGAGACACAGGAAGTCTTTTGTTCTGTCAGCCATCAGGTTGTACAATACATCCCGGCCTCAACTAAATAGATTAACAATCTAATGTCTGTTTTTTTTTTTTTTTTTTTGTGGTCATGTTAAAGGGTTAGTTCACCCTTAAATGAAAATTCTGTCATTAATTACTCACCCTCATGTCGTTCCACACCCGTAAGACCTTCGTTCATCTTTGGAACACAAATTAATATTTTTGATAAAATCCGATGGCTCAGTGAGGCCTCTATTGCCAGCAAGATAAATGAACACTTTCAGATGCCCATAAAGGTACTAAAGACATATTTAAAACAGTTCATGTGACTACAGTGGTCAGGGGCGGACTGGCCATCTGTGTGATCTGGAGAATCACAGAACGGCCGGTACTCCAGGACGGCCGGCGGGCCGGCCCATCACCTGCCACGCACGCAGTCATCACCTGTTTTTTTTTCCCCACTAATCTGTTTCACACTCCAGTACTGTAGGTGGCAGCAATGCACCTTTAAGTTGGTTGGACGTCAGTTGCACTGGCCGTGGCTGCCAAGTAAGGAGAAGAAGAAGTGGAAGAGTAGGAAGAAACCAACAGCAAAGACGTTAGATAGAAGAAGCATAGAAACAAACAAACAATATGCATAACGCGGCCGCGGGTAAAAAACGGAAAGAAAAGGGTGGGGATGAGAAGGCGAGAGAAAAAAAAATGCGGAATTTTGATACTGAAGCCGCTAAATGTCGCAAAATAACTGACCACATGCAGTAGCTAATATTAAGAAATATTGAAAATTTTGAATACAGAAGCTACATTTGTAATGGTGTATTTTCATTTAGATGTGGTATTATTATTTGTGCAGTAAGATTAATTACTGCATAAATTAATTAGGATTATTAAGTAATAAATTCATTTTAAAACAGCATGGAATAGATTGTATAATATATATACATATTGTATAATATATATATATACATATTATATAATCTATTCCATGCTATCTTGGAATAAAACCTGTTTTTTTTTTTTTAAATCCATTCCATCATTTGTTTATTAAGGTTGAGCTTCCACGCGCCGACTGCTTTGGGCCAGGCCTAGTCAAAGTCCAGGGCCGTTTTTTAGTCCCAGTCCGTCCCTGACAGTGGTTCAACCTTAATGTTATGAAGCGACAAGAATACTTTTTGTGCGCCAAAAAAAAAAAAAAACGACTTTATTGAACAATATTTAGTGATTTCAAAACACTGCTTCATGAAGCTTCAAAGCTTTATGAATCTTTTGTTTCGAATCAGTTGTTCGGAGTGTGTATCCAACTGCCAAATTTTACGCCCCCCCAGTGGTGAACCACTGAAATTTTGAAAAACTTACGAAGTAACGAAGCCTCATTTACTGAAATCACGTGACTTTGGCAGGTGGATACACGCTCCAAACCACTGATTTGAAACAAAAGATTCATAAAGCTTCGAAGCTTCATGAAGCAGTGTTTTTGTGATTTTTATCAAAAATATCTTAATTTGTGTTCTGAAGATGAACAAAGGTCTTACGGGTGTGGTAATTAATTATAGAATTTTCATTTTTGGGTGAACTAACACTTTAATATGTAGCTATTTTAAGTTGATATTGATATTGCTAATAGTGTCATTTTTTTGTCCCATCCATTTATTTAGTTGTTTATTTATGTTTGTTCATGTATGTTTGTTTGTTTGATTGTTTGATACAGTGTAAGTCTACCATTGTGATTTCATTTGTCCCTGTACATCTATAATATATACATTTTTAATAAAAGTAGACATTTTAATACATAATAATAATAATACATGTCATATATTAACACAATATAATGCATTTAATATATTACTAACAAAAAATGATGGTTTGTATTTCAGTGTGTATCATTAAATTATAAATGGTGCATACTGATTGCAGCGTGGGAATATTGGTAAACTTTATTCTCAGCCAAAATGACATTAACAACTACTTGTATCATTTCTTTTTCCTTATTATTATTATTATTATTATTAATGTGTAGGCAGTATAGGCTATCAATGAAAATCTGTCTTATCCCAGTCAATTAAAATGCCTGAGATTCAACTTTCTAATAACTGGCTAGTCTTGTCAGGATTCTACCATGCAATTACGGGCAGAAACGCTTCTTGGCATCGCAATTATAAGTTTAATTACACTAGATAGCTATCAAGGAAGTGGCGGCATCAGGGAGAATCTTCCATCATCTGACGTGGCCCCAGTAATGGAGGGGTGACTTAATGAATTCAGTGTTTGTGGTGTCGGCCAATTTTGGGTTGCAACACCAGAATGCCTCATAAGCATTTTCGACCTGTCCTCCAATAGCAATAAAAGGGAGCGGAAAGTGGTGAGAAACAGGAAGGGAATTCAGTTAACACTGTCCAATTAACTTGGCAATTTGCCCTGAACAAACTGCAGCAAGATAAAGGATGAATGTGTTCCATTGTTATTTAATTTCTAAAGTGCTCTTTTTAGACTGATCAGTCATTGTGAAACACTGAGAACAACTATGCTTTTTATTATAAACATTCATAGTTCAAATGATTGATTATACATTTTTCTTGACCTACAGCATCAACAGAGAGCATCAAAATCGATCAAAGGAACAAAGTGTAACAATGTATCAGAAGAGATTGTTTATATATGATATATATATCAAATTCATAAACGTTTACATAGTAAACATAGGTGAATTTACAAAGTTGCATTGAATTTACTTGCGTTGTATCGAAATTTGATTCACTAAAGTAATTATGCAAATCAGATAAAAAAATAATAAAAAAACCTTTGTGTGTGTATGTCAGGTTCATGGTTTTGTTTAGTGTGATTTGATTCAGTTCTGTTCTGTCTCCCTGTCATTATTTGATCTGATGTCCTACTTTGTCACCTTGGTTACCCATTAATTAATCATTCTGTTCAGCTGGTCTTGATTAGTTCCCTTTGTTTGCTTCTTGTATTTAAACCCTGTGTTTCATTCTGTTCCTTGTCTGGTATTGTTTATGTTAAAGTTTAGGCCCTGTCCACACGAAAACGGGTATTTTCAAAACCCTCTCAGCTTTTTCTATGCAGTTTGGCCTTTCATCCACACACAAACGCAGTATCTGGTTACTGAAACCGAACTTTTTTTGAAAACTCTTGCCAGGGTGAAGATTTTTAGAAACTCCGGTTACAACGTTGACTTGTAGGCGGTGAAACCAGAGATTTTGGCCAGAGGCGTCAGAGTGCACGCTATTATCTCCTTTGTTTGACGTCAGATTGTGCGCCGCTATCTCCTTTGTTTACATGAGGTTGATTCTGTGCAATGATGGACGTAGCCAAAGTATTTCTGCTAATAACTGTGCTAACAGGGCTTATAACATGATACAGATACATGCACAGTTCTCCCATTATATTGCAGAACAGAGGCGTCAGAATTCAATACTACGCAGGCCACTGCTTATGACTTGATCCTAGAGAATTTGTCAATTACAGGCTGATCTCAAAGCTAATTTTTCTGTCAAAAATACTAGAAAAGGCAGTATCATCACAACTATGTTCCTTTTTAGAAAGAAATGGTACCTGTGAGGATTTCCAGTCAGGATTTAGACCGTACCATAGTACTGAGACTGCTCTCATTTAAGTTACTAATGATTTGGTCTTATCATCAGATCGTGGTTGTATCTCTCTATTAGTGTTATTGCATCTTAGTGCTGCATTTGACACTATCGATCACAACATTCTTTTCGAAAATTATGTTGGCATTAGTGGAATTGCATTGTCATGGTTCAAATCATACTTATCTGACCGTTATCAGTTTGTAGTAGTAAACGAAGAGATGTCATTTTGATCACTATGGAGTACCGCAAGGCTCAGTACTAGGACCGTTGCTTTTCACTCTGTACATGCTACCCTTGGGAGATATCATCAGAAAGCATGGCATTAGATTTCACTGTTACGCTGATGATACTCAGCTCTATATTTCTTCGCACCCTGACGAAACTTACCGATTCACAAAATTAACGGAATGCATAGCTGATATAAAAAATTGGATGACCAGTAGCATCTGTAAAACTGCGTTCTTCCATCTTAAAAATATATGCTCACAATGAAAAATGCAGAACAGTTGGTTCATGCGTTCATGACCTCAAGGATAGATTACTGTAATGTTCTACTGGGTGGTTGTTCCGCTCGCTTGATAAATAAACTACAGCTCGTACAAAATGCAGCAGCTAGAGTTCTTACTAGAACTAGGAAGTATGACCATATTAGCCCAGTTCTGTCAACACTGCATTGTACAGATTTTAAAATCTTGCTAATTACTTACAAAGCACTAAATGGTTTAGCTCCCCAGTACCTGAGCGAGCTCTTAATGCATTTTAGTCCTTCGCGTCTATTGCGATCTCAGAAGTTAGGCCAGTTGTAATACCTAGAATATCAAAATCAACTGCAGGCGGTAGATCCTTCTCCTATTTGGCACCTAAACTCTGGAACAATCCTCCTAGCATTGTTCGGAAAGCAGACACACTCTGTCAGTTTAAATGTAGACTAAAAACGCATCTCTTTAACCTGGCATACACATAACACATTATCAATTTATATTTTTAAATCCGTTAAAGGATTATTAGGCTGCATAAATTAGGTCAGCCGGAACCAGGAACACTTCCTATAACACCAGATGTACTCGCTACATCAGAAGAAGAATGGCATCTATGCTAATATTAGTCTCTCTGTTTTCCCAAGGTTTACCGTAGTCAGCCGGATCCGGGCCATATCCAGGTGAGTTCGAGGACCTACGCCTTGACACGATCAGCCCTGAAGTGTCAGCGGAGATTGAGTCAACTAGATCATCCACTCTGAAGGCCTCTTCGACAGGACAGCCAGTGGCACAGTTCCTCAACAAACCGTCTGTACCGCCGTGATTAATACGATCCTCAACTGCATGGAACTGGAATAAATACTTTGACTGTTGCGATCCCATCAGACTTATGATAGCTGCCTGAATCATAACAAAGCACTGTTCGCCAGAGAAGAACTGGCCCCCCGACTAAGCCTGGTTTCTCCCAAGGTTTTTTTTCTCCATTTTAACACCTATTTGCCACCTGTTTGCCACCTGAGTTCCTTGCTGCTGTCGCCTTTGGCTTGCTTAGTTGGGGACACTTGACATTTGATATTCAACAGTGTTTTGATCTGCTTGCATTGACACCATTGTATGCAAACTGAACTGAGCTGGATGATGACATCATTGTTTATTCCAGTGCTGATATAGATAAATTAACTAAATTAATAACAATTGTTTTTTTGTTTCATTGGAATGAATCAATACTGAATTTACTTAAGATGGATACTGACACCCAGGGCTTGACATTAACACCCGCCAACCCGCCAAATGCGGGTAGATTTCAGCTGTGGCGGGTAAGACAGCCACTCCCACTAGCCACTTTGGCGGGTTGAATATAATTTCAGCCTACAGCCAAATGAAAAGTAGCCAAGCTCGTCGTATCACAAAATTACAATTCAGTCACAATTCTTTATCGATTAACTTGCGGTTATGAAGGTGGGAAAGGCGGAATCGTGCTAAATGACACAACAGAAGCGCTCGCGTGCGTGCTCTCTCTGTCGCGCGCGATTCAGTTCTCCTTGCGCCTGAATACACGCACACACAGATGTCAAAATGCATCGTGTGGAGTATCTCGCTTGAATACAGTCGGCTATGGCTTGCGGCTAAGTGGACGTAAACAGGTGGGTAAAAACTGGATATGTGTCAGTATATGACGTCCATGCATTCAGCAGCCCACAAATAAATACCCCTCTGTCATTAATGTTAATCAAACATCAAAAAATGTTAAATACATGTATACATGTATGCTAAATAAACATATGTATCTGATTTTTTTTTTTTTTATTACTATTTGTAATTTGCTTCTTTGTTCTTTTTATATAGACTAACACAAATAACTGTATACCTCATGTATAGTCTTGATTTTTGTGGTCAATCTGCATTTGTAAGTTTGAACGGGTTTTAATTCTTGTAAATCAAGTAAAATGACTCAAAATCAAGTAATTTAAGCATGCCAGAGTCAACTTTAAATGTAATTTCCCAACAGCAAAATTGTGGCCAGTGAAAATGCTGAGTGGCTAGTAACTTTGGAAAACCACTAGCCACATTGGCTGGTGAGCAAAAAAGTTAATGTCAAGCCCTGCTGACACCATTTTCTTTAAGAGCTGCTGTGCAGCCAAAATTATATACCAGTTATCACTGTAAAGCTGCTTTGACACAATCTGCATTGTAAAAAGCGATATATATAAATAAAGGTGACTTGACTTGACTTTGAATAAATATGTCTCATTGTATTGTTCTGGTTTATGGCATTAATAATAATAATAAATATAGCTGCAAGCAGCAATTACGGGGCCAAGCACATAAACGGCACAACAAGCCAGCCAACATGGCCATGAGCATCAGACCAACTGCAATAGTGAGCAATTAAAAGACCTATTAAGATCATTTTAGGCAAAAGAGCTGAAAAATGATCCAAAAGGAGGATTTACTGGTTCATAACTTTCGACTAATAGGTGGCACTGTGACCAAATTAATGTGGTATGGTCAGAGTGAGGTGACAATGACACTTGAAAAGTTTGGTGTCAATATGTCAAAGCATTGCAGAGATACAGCTTCAAGAGTCGTTTTTGAATCATGCCTCAAATTCTTTGCCTCGGTATACGAAAACGGTTTGATGTGTCAACTTGAAATCCATAACTTTTTGTCGGTATGTTCTGAAGATGATACGGTTCGATTTTGGTGAAAATCAGAGTAACGGTCTAGGAGGAGTTCGAAAAAGTAGGTTTTTTGAGAAAAACAATACGGCGGACAGGAAGTTCGGCCATCTATGGAAAATTGTATATATATGTTATCAGCATGACCCAAGGAATCTACTGAGACCAGTTTCATTACAATCGGTTAATATAGTCAAAAGTTATTAGCATTTTTGTAAATTTTGTTATAACTTTTGACCACAAGGTGGCTCTGTGCCAAATCATTTTGAGTATTGTCAGGGCAGAGTGCCAAATCCACATACTGAGTTTCATAACGATACGTTAATGTGTTCATAAAATACAGCATTTTAGCACAAAATTCAAAATGGCTGACGGCCAAAATGTCCGATATGGGAAAATTGCTTAGCATTCGACTCAGCATGATGCTCCAAATCCAACAAGACCAAATTTATGATTTTTGGACAAACCCATCAGAAGTTATAAGCAAAAGTATTCATTTTTCATATTTCCATACCAGTAGGTGGCGCTGCGCCAAAACACTGCATGATGCCTCAGGTCATGCTTGTGATGACATGTACCAAGTTTGGTCTGAATACGATAAAGCGTTGCAGAGATACAGCCTTATGTCTATTTTTGCAAACACTACATTCAATTCGTTCGCGTGTTTTACGAAAATGGTTGCAGGAATCAACTTGAATTGCATAACTTTTTGTCGGCATGGTCGGAAGATGATCTGGTTCAATTTTCGTGAAAATCGGAGTAACGGCCTAGGAGGAGTTCGAAAAAGTAGGTTTTTCAAAAAATTCAAAATGGCGGAAAAATTTTCATGACGGAAAATGACGTCATAGGGTGCAGATTTTGTTTCTAGCCCTTATGGTTCAAAAGTTATTAGCATAAACATAAGTGCAACTTTGGACAGCTGGTGGCGCTAGAGGGGTTGAGTTAGAAACTCCAAATTTGCTATGGACAAAGGTCATTCTGTCCTCTAACTGTGTGCCAAATTTCACAACTTTCCCGCAAGCGGTTCTATGGGCTGCCATAGACTTCAAGAGCGGAAGAAGAAGAAGAAGAAGAAGAAGAATAATAAGCGTACGGAACGCCAACAATAACAACAGGTGCCTAAGCGCCTTCGGTGCTTGGCCCCTAATAAAATGCTTATGACAATGTTGCTAGCCTACCAGAATGGGTAATAAACTTTTTTCAGGCTTCTGATTGGCCAACATGGGTTTTGACAGCGTTTCATAGTGTTTTGCGCATTTATTTTGATGATCCACTTTAGACATTCTACTGACTTTTAGTACGTCAACTAATTCCACTTGCCGAAACCTAACACCTAACCCTAACCTAACAGTCTACTACAGTCTACTAATACTCTAATGAGAGTAAGCTGACATGTAGTTTGTAGTTAGTAGTAGTTAGTAGAATAGTCTAAAGTGGACCATCGAAATAAAGTATAACCAAAAGAAATAATATTTCCACTGTCTGGTTTTGCGAATAAGTCACAATCTGCAATAATGTGTATATCATTGGCCACTTTATTAGGTACACCTTGCTAGTATTGGATTGAACCCCCTTTTGCCTTCAGAACGGCCTTAATTTTTCATGGCATAGATTCAACAAGGTGCTGGAAATATTCCTCAGAGATTTTGGTCCATATTGAAATGATAGCATCATGCAGTTGCTGCCGATTTGTTGGCTGCACATCCATGATGCGAATCTTCTGTTCCACCACATCCCAAAGGTGCTTTGTTGAATTGAGATCTGGTGACTGGAGGCCATTTGAGTATAGTGAACTCATTGTCATGTTCAAGAAACCAATTTGAGATTATTTGAGCTTTATGACATTGTGCATTATCCTGCTGGAAGTAGCCATCAGAAGATGGGTGCACTGTGGTCATAAAGGGATAGAAATGGTTAGCAACAATTCTCAGGTAGGCTGTGGTGGTTAAATGCTCAATTGGTACTAAGGGGCCCAAAGTGTCCCACGAAAATATCATCCACACCATTACACCACCACCAGCAGCAGCCTGAACCATTGATACAACACAGGATGGATCCATGCTTTCAGGTTATTTACGCCAAATTCTGACCATACCATCTGAATGTCACCGCAGAAATTCAGACTCTTCACACCAGGCAACGTTTTCCAATCTTCTGTGCAAATTGTAGCCTCAGTATCCTGCTCTTAGCTGACAGGAATGGCACCCGATGTGGTCTTCTGCTTTGTAGCCCATCTGCTTCAAGGTTTGATGTGTTGTGCATTCAGAGATGCTCTTCTGCAAACCTCAGTTGTAACGAGTGGTTATTTGTGACTTTTGTGTTTCTATCAGCTCAAACCAGTCTGGCCATTCTCCTCTGATCTCTGGCATTAACAAGGCATTTTCATCCACAGAACTGCCGCTCACTGGATATTTTTTTATTTTATTCCATTCTTTGAGATGCATGAAAATCCCAGTAGATCAGCAGTTTCTGAAATACTCAGACCAGCCCGTCTGGCACCAACAACCATGCCATGTTCTGAGTCACTTAAATCACCGTTCTTTTCCATTCTGATGCTCCATTTGAACTTCAGCAGATCATCTTGACCATGTCTACATGCCTAAACGCATTGAGTTGCTGTCATGTTATTAGCTGAGTAAATATTTATGTAAAGAAGCAGTTTAACAGGTGTAAAGTGGCTGGTGAGTGTATATAGAAAGCAAGAAAAGAATGCCAGTAACTTAATTTAATTATGTGCATGTGGTGTTATGCATTAAAATAGATTGCAGGAGCTTTGAATGTTTTTTTTTTTTTTTTTTGCGCTTTAATGGCATGCAAATAAAAAAAGTGCAACTATGTATTTGAAGTTGAACATTGTTTTTTTCGTATTCATTTATTTCCATTGACTAGAACAGGCCTGCCATAAACCATAATGTGTTGGCCCTAATTTGCATTCCACTGTTAGTCAGTGCCTTGCAGAAGCCTAGTAAGTGCAGAATGCTTGGATTACAGTAGATATGACAGGATCATGAGAGCATGATTGGTTTCTGCTTTAGGCTAGGAAGCAGGATGGACCAAATGGCCGACTGAAGGCTTACATTTCAGTTCAATTGAAAGAGTGTGAAAGCTATATTCTGCAAACATTAACTTTTTTCACCACCTTACAGCACTTCAACACATTGTTTGGTCCATTGCTTCTCTGCCATGGACAGACAAATGCGCACATACCCAGTCCACGGTTCCCGCTACCTTCTGTGTGTGTTCCTCTAATGAGCCTTAGCACCTCACCATCACCATGGTTACCAGCATGTATTCCACCCCCCTGCACACAGACACACACATGTACACACACACACCCCTTAAGCTCTAAGTAAGAGCCTGTATCCCCAGCAGGACAAAACTACAGCAGCCTGCCTCAAGAGTCTCTCACAGTCTGACAGTCTACTAACACTTACAGCAGGTAACAATGGTGGCTGTTATACAGCAAATACATACACCTAAGCTATTTACATAAAAATTAAAAAAAAAAAAAAATCCTACATTTAGAATTCCTAGATCCCAAGAATCGAATTTTAGGTCTGTTTTCAGTTGATACATGAACCAAACTTCAAGGGTTAGTTCACCCAAAAAAGATTTTTTTGTCACTAATTACTCACCCTCATGTCGTTCTAAACCCATAAGACCTTCGTTCATCTTCAGAACACATATTAAGATATTTTTGATGAAATCCAAGAGATTTTTTTTATCCCTCATAGAAAGCAACGTAATTACCGTCATTCGTGGTCCAAAAAAAAGTACTGAAGACATCGTTAAAATACTCAACGTGACTACAGTGGTTCAGCCTTAAAGGTGCTGTATGCAAGTTTTTGACTGTACTAAAGCATAAAAATACCATAATATATTTCCAGATATTTAGGAAACATGCTGAGTTCACATACTTGAAACCATTTTTTTCTTTGAAAACCAATGCTACAGCCAGTTATTTTAATTTGAAATGTGCGTTCAGTGTCGGAATGTCTGTTTTTGTTTTGGTCTGTGCACTTTGTCAATTTACCCATTTTGCCCCGGGTTGCCAGTTGGTGGAAAACACATGCAGCGAATCGCAGCCATGGAAGCCAGCGAACAAACTGGGTCAGAGATCGCAGATTCTACCCGACCTAAAAAGCCTCAGAATCCATCTAAAAATCTCTATGAACGTTAGCATTTTAAAAACCGATATCAACTCATCTTAAATTAATGTCAATTGAGCTCGCTCCTGTTGCATGTCCTCAAACTGGCAACCCGTGTGAGCATTGAGTCTAAGGAGGAGAGGGCGGGGCAAAACAATATTTTGATTTTGGACTGCAATACCTATTTCAAACACTAGGTCATTCTTACATACCACACCTTTAATGTTATGAAGCGACAAGAATACTTTTTGTGCGCAAAAACAAAAATAATGACTTTATTCAACAAATCCATGCTTTCAGTGGGGGATAAAAAAACCTTTTGGATTTCATCAAAAATATCTTAATTTGTGTTCCGAAGATGAACGAATGTCTTATGGGTTTGGAACGACATGAGGGTGAGTACTTAATGACAGAAATTTCATTTTTGGGTAAACTAACCCTTTCACTAAACTTAATTTGTAGTTTTAACTTTCAAATTGTCAATTATATTATGAAAAATTCAAACGATAAATACCACACTTTAATGTGGTGTGACAGAACGTTGTATCAGCCTCAGTTCAAATGAAGCTGCAGCGGAGAGCACAAGCTCATTTCTTCCTCTTTACTACTAGTTATAGCACAAAATGAACATGAATGAACATCAGAAGGTATGTTAAATGTTACAGCAAAACTTACAAAATTTATCACTCAATCAGTGTTTTAACCATGGAAGGACATCAACAAAACAGCTTGTAAACAAAATGTCACATAATATTACATTTACCTAAGAAGAGCCATTCATAGCTCGATAGTAGGCTTCATGCCAAACGTTGCATGAACAAACAGGAAAAGAGATCTCATTGCATCCAGTTGTCAGAGAAAGTGTTAACGGTAAGGTAGTCAGCTAAGGTAATCAGCTAACCTAGCTAGTAATTTTTATTTTTGCCATTTTATTCGATTTAAATATCTAAATGTTATTGAGAAAAAAAAAAGCTCTATATTTAATGAAGCACATAGAAAGGTCCTGAACCAAAAGCGATGCAACCTTTCTTACATTATACGGAAGTTTGTTGCGCATGACCCCTGTTGGCTAGAAAATTGTACTCTCGAGAGGAGTATTTTCAGTATTGAATGTATGCTTAAATAAATCCGCCATGAAGTGTTTATGACAGCGACCATTTAAATTTTTATATTTCAATATATATTTTATATTTGTATGTACTGTACTTGGTAAATATCCAAACATGGAATTGAATCGCAAGCCTGTGAATCAAATGAAATAGCATCGTGACATTTGTGTCAATGCACATGCAGAATGTGTAATTGTTTTTTTTGTTTTTGTTTTTGTTTTTTTGAAAACAATGTTTCTATGTAATATAATGCCTTTCAGCCCCTTGAGGTCACTGTGTGAACTTGAAATTGTACTTGGCAAATGCATGAACATAAATGAAAATCAATTACACTTAGTACAAGGGGTTGATAACAGTGAAGCATGGGGCAATATCTGCATTCCTACTACAATTTCCTTTTTTCCCTCTCACTCTCCAATTTATTCTTTCATGAAGCATATTGATGTAACTGAAGGTCTTATTAAATCAGACAAGTTCATTTGTTTAAGTCGTTTAAGCCCCACAGGTCCCTAATGGCTAATGATTTATAGCAGGAAAGAATTCGGCATTCAGGCACTTTCAGACCTGTTCGCCCTGTCGTTCTATGGAGGTGTCACATTACTTAGGAAATTAATGCAGGAGGAAGTCACTGTTTTTGGCTGGAGAATTAATCACTAATGAGACAGATGAGATAGAAGAGAATGCTCCAGTTTTTATTCTGCCACGCAGACGCTCCGCGCCCCTCTGGAATGGTGGCCGGGTTGGTACGCTAGTTCACAAAGGCTACGGCGGAGGAAAGTAGCGTTTGTTATAAACAAAGCAGGCTGTTAATGGGCAAGGTTCTCTTCATGCTGCATGCATACAGTATAATACATCATACCTCCCATATCCTGGGGCCACAACACATTCTTTGTAATATGCAGTGTTCCTGAGAGAACTGCTGTGATGGCTTATTGTTCTGGCTTCGTTCAGGAGGTCAAGGTGATGTCAGATATTAGCCTTGATCACACCACTTCTTATTTCCATTATGCTAAGCAACTAAAACCCATTCTCTGACTCACATGTGTAATAAGAACCTCAGCGGAGACTGCTAGCTGCTAACATAACAAACATCTCTATGCTTTCCTCAGAGACCAAGAGGAGCGCTTGTAATTTAAATTGTCAGAGCATGTTGGTTTTTTTGCCGACATATCTTTGTGAATTCCCAGACGTAATGTAATGTGATGTAAAGAGAAATCTTAATTTCATGTACTAAGGTACTTTATAACTGATGTTAGCAACCCAGTCTCGTTGGATAAAAAATATATATTACATTGTTTCTTGCACATTTTGCAACACTTTCAAAGTGAAATGTCCAGTGAGTGGCACTAAAAGAGCGTTCTGTTTTATCCGAAACAGATCTACCAAAGATTTATTACGTTGGTTGTTGTACATATTGCGGCAGATCGGAAATTAATTGTCCGGTGAGTGAAGCTAAAAGGCTAATAATGCTTGAAGCAAAATAAACATTAAAGGTACACTATTTTTTCCCCCAAAATGAACAAAGATCAATACATCATCAATCTTTTTTCCAAAACATGTTTTTGTCTTACCCTGATTGACTATATTAAGCCTGTTGTAAGTGTTTATATTTTAGACATGTCGGGATGGTTTTCATGGGAAATTGCGTACATACGTCACTTGCCCATGCGTGTCTTGTCATATCCGTAAATAGAGAAAAGTTGCTCTGGCTCTTTTGACGCGTGTATAGTGTGGGAGTGCCATAGGATACTTAAATAAGATTGACATGAAACATGCTTAATCTCAAACCTCAGAAAATCACCCATTTTAAAAAAAAAATCTGAACAGAGGAGAGTCTGCTGACAGAACATGACAGAATCAACATTGGCTTGACTTTTCTGAGATGCATGAACTGGGGGATTTCAAATGTTGTAAAAGCGACTCGGAGATGGCGTTTTTATCACTCAACAGGTGGTATTTTATTGTACAGATAAATTGCCATATGTACTGTATATCTCTAACAGAGTTTATTGTAAAGCATTATCTATTGTGAAGGGTCATTTCATTGAGGTTGTTGTAGCACTGAGCTAGAATTTATTTTCAAGGAAGTAACGTTTCTATTTATTGGCATAGTTTAAATCCTTTTGTGATGAGTCTTGAAATGATGTTGACCACTGGTTGATGACAATGACAACCTATTAATTTGCGTGGTAAATTTGGCCAGAATATCAGTTATTTAAAAAAAATAAATAAATTACAACATTTGACCGTATCTGACTGGCAATTGTAATAACTTTTTTAGCCTGTTACTGATATGTGACTATTTGTGAAATTATTTGGTGGGTCAATGCTACACAGTTTTTTTGTGTTTATAACAATCATACTAAAAGTAAATTTAAACAAACCCATAGTATTTGCAACTAATGGATAAATATTTTTGTGCCACACATACTGTATAAGTTTGTCGTTAAGCTCTCTCCATCTCAAAATCACCATGCCGATATCAATCCTTGTTTTATTTCTCTGTGCAACAGAAGAAGGAGAAGGCTCGGGAACCGGTGAACGTTTCAAACAATTTAATAAAATAAATAAACTGAAAGTAAAAGCGGCAGCCCCTCACGGACGACTGCTGCACACACATAAACAAATACAAATAACAAAAACATAATTGTAAAATAATCCAGGCCTGGTCCCCTCTCGTCCTTTACTGTTGTCGCTCCTCCGTTTATGCTTCTGAAGCTCCTCCGTGAGAGATACGAGACCGGTGCAGTGCGCAGATGACACTCATTATCAATCACAAGTTAAGTACGTTATTAAAGCCATAGATATGGAGCTGTTGTTGTGATGCAAACATCAAAATTATTAGTTTACAAATCAAGCAAGAAACAATCTTTTTAGGTATGAAAATAAGTCTTTATTAGCCTAATCCAGGGGTGTCCAAACTACGGCCAACTGCGGCCCAGGGATGAATTTTAAGCGGCTTAAAATATATTATGTGTGGTCCGCCATGCATAATTTAAATCGTGCAGTTTCACAATGTCAACACAAGGCGGCAGTACTAGATTTTAGGCAAAGGAAACATTAAAGGTGCTAAAGAGGATGTTTTGTTTTATACATTTTTGCAATATTACTTGAAACTGTCTTTACTAACTGATAAAAGACTATTTATTTGGTGCACTGAAAGGAATAAAATTAATATACATCATCTGTGCATGAGGTAGGGCCTTAAAAACATCAGCCAATCGTTTACGCGATCATCGCGTAAACGATTGGCCCTCTGGCTTGTCAATCACTGCCGTGACATTCCTTGTGATAGACGTGCGCGGATTGGCTCTCTGGCTTGTCAATCACTGCCATGACGTTCCTTGTGAGAGACGAGCGCAGCTGCGCGCTCCAGTAACTTTCCACACTCCACAGGCGCCGCATGCGATGTTTTTGTCCGGAGACAGGAGTAACAACTGCAGATTATGAGTTACATGCGGTGAGTCCGACAAAATGAATCCACTAACACGATACAGCGAATGCCGGTGGTAAACACTCGTGTTCCAATACTCGTGCACGAGTTTTGGGAGGCGTTCCCTCGAAAGGAGGGGGGGTTGTTCTTATGCATGCGCTCATTTCAAAAACTCAGTAACAGTCTTTGGTTTCTCAGTCGATGAAAAGATCCTCTTTATCACCTTTAACTCACCAAAAACGGAACAAAACAGCGTTACTGGTGCGCACTGCACGACTCACAAGCTCACAAATGTGTTTACTTGCTGGGTGTCTCGAGACCACGACCACTAAACAGCCAGCGAGAAGTGTTCAAATTCGGCGTAGAGGTCTCAGGTACAAGCTGCAAATCTCTCTGTGATTTAATTCAGTTTAAAGCCAGTTGAAAGAGCGCTGCCTGAATCAACAACACTAACGTGCAAATCAGGAGAAACATTGAGCCGATCCAGATGATTTTTCACCCAACAATTCGCCAACATTTATCATGGATTTACTGCGGTAACACTAACTGTAACCGTGGTATATTGTCAGAAATGTAGGCTGATATCTGATTTTATTTCATTTTTAATGTAGACTTAAATGCCAGTAAGGCCATATTACAGACTATTGTTGTCATAAACTTACAGTTTTGTGCATTCGTATTTATATTAAATGTGTTTATAGACCAAATACCTGAAAGCCATGCTAGATATAGAAACAATATTTTTTACTTTTTACCATGTAGTGAAGTGCCATGTGTGGTTTTACCTGCGGTGATCTAATTAGAGTACTTTTAATAAATAAGAATAGAGTTCTAACTCAGTAATAATATTTAAATTTCACCCTTTAAAAACTAGGTTAAGTTTTATAGATATTGTTTGTGTATTAAATTTGCATCAGTGTCCTATCGCAAACTACTCTACTGTCAGCTCAAGCTTTTGTCAAATCTGTTATGTTGTCAAGAAACAAAACATTTATAACATATATATATATATAAAAGGAACCGGCCCCCAGATGTGTCCACGACATTGAATCTGGCCCCCTTTTAAAAAACACCCCTGGCCTAATCGATAACCTGCCGTAATCATAATTTGTGTGAAAAGTAATAAAAGTTGTTAGTGTTTTACTGCCACTCATGTTCATTTCAACTGGGAACTGCAGTGATTTGTATGTATAGGTACATTTCTGGAGTTTAGCAAAAATGTAAGTAGAGGCATGTTTTTCCAGTGAGCCAGGTTGAGGTCTATTTGCCCTGAGCTATTTCTTTGAAGGCAAATCCTTCACGTTGCTGTCACAAATCTCTGGTGTTTTAATATGAAAGGTGACATATTAGAAATGAGTGATTCTTGTAATGTGCGTACGTGGTGAACGGTGAAGCGCAATCACTCATTGTGAAGTGACGAAGTATGTAGCCATGCTAATAGTGCAGCAGATGACAAAGCAAGCATTTTTGATGGCTTGCAGTGAGAAGTTTATTCTGGAGTAAATATCGTGGGATTTAGAAACGGCCTCATTATGTTGTATTATCTGATACATCACTATTGCTGCCATGGTTTTTGTTCGTTTTCTCTCAGGGTGCGTTTCAGATGACAGCTATTTCTGCTCAAATGACAGTCATGTTTTCAGCTTGTTCACACTGATGAGAGGTAAATTAACAGTGCTATAGTGTGCTTCGTGGGGGGATTTGAAGATTAAAGGGGAAGTGATATTTCAAGGCAGCATATTTCAGGTGGAATTTCATTATTTTCATACTGCAGCACAGTGAAATTCAATTTATCGACACCCTTTCTCAAAATTCAAGCTTATGTTCAGGATCACAGATCTATAACTTCCCTTTGTGCTCCATTATCAGACACTTGAATGGCATAATTTAAATGAGAATTTGTGCAAAATGTATTTGCTTGAAACGTCGGTGTCAGTGTTTTCGTGGAACTTGACCAGGGATCTGTGAGTAGGAAGGATATGAAAGTTTGATCAGATTGACTGGTTATGAAAACTGCATGATTTGATATCAGCAGGAACTCTGGCTCTTTCTTTTCTCATTTCAATCGGATATGTGATTTTGTTCTATTCATACACTCTGACATTGACACATTTATATAAATCACACTTGCTCACACATCGAAAAGTTAGATTCAAGCGGGTGACTTATTCAAGGGGATTGTTTGCCACCTACCGTGTATTGACCTGTGTAACCGTCGGAGCATGTACAGCTGGCTGAGCTTTACACACAGCACATTGCATACACTTAAATAACCATATAGGCACAGTATTAATATGAACACATTATTACTAAAGCAATTGTAGAGTATTTTTTTTTAAAGAAACTAATGCTTTGTCCCAATCTCTGTTAATTAATTACAACAAATCAATAAGTTAAATGTTTGATGATGCAGAGGTAAATCTAAAATGCTGAATTTTATATTTTTAAACAATATTTTATAAAATTGTGTACCATAAAATGCAAACAATCTATTTACCTACACTTAGTAAAATATGTTATGCTAATTTAAAAAAGCCCAGTTTGCTTGCTATATCTACTAATTTTCCTTTAAAATTGCAGTAGTCCACTTTGCATTGGTGAAATGAGAGGCATCTTCCACATGCTAACATCACAAGTCTCTCTCACACTCCGTCAACTTACACTGTGACTGAACAATCTGAACTACAATTTGGTGTTTAGTAATGCCATCTGTCCTACTTTGTGGAAACGTGAAAACCGGAGAGGTGAAACTACAGTACGAAAGCCGAAGCAACAGTGCCACCCTTGGGTTTAAAGAGGAATTTAGTAAGTAGAAGAAATTCCTTTACATTTATTGTACACAGCCTGTTTATAACAAAACTACAGTGCTGATCTATAGTGATTGATGTATTTATTTATTTATTTATTTTATGACATGGTTGTCCTTGACAACTTCTAAAATATTTTCATAATCCCCTTAGAAACATTTAATTATCAGCAGATTTTTACATAATTGTGTCTAATTTGTGTAAATCCTCACATGAAAATGGAGAGTACTGAGTTGTTAAATTCTGTTATTGCTTCCCAAAGTTGTAAATTAACTGTAAAATAAATCTGTCCAACTTATAAATGTTTAGTGACTGTGGGTACATATTAAGTCTTAAGTTTTATTAAGTTTTACAGTCTTATTTTTTTTTCTTGTGCTTATTAGATTGAACATGTCCACTCGTTCAATAAAGATCTGAATCGAAGAGATTGAATCAGCTCAGTATTTATAATGAATATAACCTTTTAAGTCACAAATATTTCATAATCATTGATTTGGCAGATTTAAAAAAAAAAGTATATATAATTTACAGGGCAATATGTGTAATTATTGATCAATTTGTAATTTTACCTGTTGCTCAGGGGAAAGCAGATTCTCTCTATGGACAGTGTTTTAAGACTGGAAAACAAAAATCTCTCTGTGGGATACTCTGAAGGCCCCGGTGCACACAAGAAAGGCAGAGACATTAACAGATTGTTGTGGCTGACCTGAGAGCATGAGATGCTTAGAGTGATGATGACACCTGATGACACATAAAGAGAGCAGCCTAGGGCCTCTGACTGGAACCAGCACGCCACTCCTGCAGATTGGATATCAGGTGAGCTGAGAGGAGGGTCCAATCTTCCCTGACCTCGGCAAAGGCCCCACTTTTCTGTCAAGAAATGGAAACTTGATTTACCTGCAGAAATTGATGAACTCCCTTCAATAACATGATGCACACAGACACAATCACACTTGGAGTTCATACTAGAGCACAATCATACATAATCATACTAGAGCACACACATTGATTTCTATGTATTCTTCACTGTGTGTGATTAACATTCTGCAGTACTTGGCAGATTTTCCATAAGCAAAAGGACAGGGCCGGCCGATAAGTTTGTGGTGCCCTAGGCGAGATTATGAAAATGAAAACGAACCTAATATATAATTTAAAAAAATAAATCCATTGCAGCACTAAAACATAAGTGGATTTTTAAGAAAAAAATAGAATAAAAGTAATACTTTGCATAACTATGTGTAACAACTGGACATTTATTATCTAAATTTAATTATAAATTAAAAACACATTTTGTGCAAACAAATTTGTCAGTGGAAATCAGGTATAAATGATATTATATAAAAAGACATACATTTGGCCTGTGTTCATAGAAACAAATACAAACAAACAGACATCAAAATTGTATATTCAGGCTCAAAAAATTAAAGCTGCTGTCAGTTACTTTTTTGGTTAAAAATGATCCAAAATCAATTTTTGACCAAGTACATAACTAGCCAGTGTTCAAACCTATCTCCTTACCTTAACCTGATTCACAACGGTAAGCTTGTAGTAATGTTTTATAATAAAATCGGTACTGGTGGCTTTCTGCAGGAAATTCGAGCATGCAGCCGTTCTTCTTTGCGTCATTACGTCACGTCTGTAAACAGAAAGGAGTAGTTCCCAGCTAGTAGGCTATATTGTATGTGAGGATGCTGCAGGTGACGGATCATTTATAGCCTTTTCTCACAGCAGCTGCAATAATTAAACTTATCATTGTGATGGCTGATTGTAATCCAGAAAGGTCCAAACGACAATCATCAGTGACAACTGGAGATTCACCCGTAGTCAAAAGCAAAATACTTCGGACTGCGGAGTGGCTACAGAAATTGAAATCTACAGGTAATGCTAATACACACTAAATACACATAGTCACACAATGCTGATGTTGTTAAAGGATTAGTCCACTTTTAAATACACTTTTCCTGATAAATTTACTCACCCCCATGTCATCCAAGATGTGCATGTCTTTCTTTCGTCAGTCGAAAAGAAAGGAAGGTTTTTGAGGAAAACATTCCAGGATTTTTCTCCTTACAGTGGATTTCAATGTCTACCAACAGTTTGAAGGTCAAAATTACAGTTTCAGTGCAGCTTCAAGGGCTTTAAACGATACCAGATGAGTAATAATGGTCTTATCTGGCGAATCGATCGGTCATTTTCGAAAAAAATACAACCGTTTATGCTTTATGAACAAAATATCGTATTTAACGTACTTTCCGCTTCCGCATTCTTCATAACGCTTACGCTGAATGTTCTACGCCTTCCCTATTCTACTTACGGAACGAACGCGGCGCCAGTTTCGTTTTTCCCGTTACTTGAATGGGGAAGGCGTAGGACATTCAGCGTAAGCGTTATGAAGAATGCGGAAGCGGAAAGTACGTTCAAGGCGATATTTTGTTTATAAAGCATAAACGGTTGCATTTTTTTCGAAAATGACCGATCGATTCGCTAGATAAGACCCTTTTTACTCATCTGGTATCGTTTAAAGCCCTTGAAGCTGCACTGAAACTGTAATTTTGACCTTCAATCTGTTGGTAGCCATTGAAATCCACTGTAAGGAGAATAATCTTGGAATATTTTACTCAAAAACCTTAATTTCTTTTCGACTGACGAAAGAAAGACATGAACATCTTGGATGACATGGGGGTGAGTAAATTTATCAGGAAAAGTGTATTTAAAAGTGGACTAATCCATTAACATTAACAATTTGAGAACAAAAAATATAACAGTAATAAAAATTTGCATGGTTTGACGTGATCCGAACTAAGCGATTTATTGTAATGCTTTTTTCCTCAGTTGGTCACAACAAAAGTGGCAGATATGTTACTTACTTGTTCAGATGACATTTTCCTGTGAAAATTCTTATTTTGGTCATTCTTCCAAGATGTAGAATCTGTGATTCCGGAGTTCAGTATCCACATCGATGTGGTGACAGACAGCAAACATTAGATTCATCCGCGCTGAGGAGCCGTGCCGATGCACATCCCACGTAAAGATGATAATTCTGCAAATAACTGCAATTGCAGGTTTCAAACAGAGAAGGCGACAAAGAGGCAAAGCGTATGGACTGCAGCTTTAAGGCGGAACTCAGTAAGATTTGCGAAGCTCCCCCTACAGGTTCCTTCAGTGAATCACACTGTCGTAAATACTCCAAGCGCAGCTCTGGACTACAACGACTACAACGCTCACCAGCGCAGTAGTTTTGCAAATACAGTACAAGAAATCTCGATGGAGATAGGTAATTTTCATAATATATACATTGTTTTTGAATTACCGTAAAACATTTTGTCACTCTCGCGTGAACGTGAACATGAGGCGAGATTGTGTCAGGTCGGCGAAGCTCAACTTGCAAGTGCTGTTTTTTGGCGTAGACGTGCCAGAGGGGGTTAGTGCACGCCTCAAACACAACACTACCAATTCAAGTCAATTAACCATCGTAAGGACTTAGAAAACTATTTATTAAGGTAAAAAAAGTTACTTAGTTCTGCTTTAAATAAAAATGTCAAATAAATAACAGAAAAAAATATAATGTATAAATGAAACTACATTGGGCCTATATTCATAGAAACAAATACTAACAAACAAACAAATTAATATTAAACCGAGATCAAAATTGCATATACAGCCACAAACACTAAATATTAAAATAAAACTTTCAAATAAAGATGGTATAAATGGCACAGTCTCTTAAACAACATGTCTCAGAAAAGTTAGCTTGTGGATTAATTGCTATATTTTCCTCCTGCTTGGTGCTTCTACATGGACAATGTCTGAAATCCTTCCTCATATTTATAAGAAAGCGGGGCAATCCATAAGCTTGACAGATGCTTTGACTGTGTAAATGTGCTCCAACATTCACTAGGTGCTAAACGTCCCCACTTTCATATTGTGATTTATTTGTAGACGATTTGAGGGAGTCATCGACACGTCTGGGCCCTATGGCTGACCACCTACAGTAGATCGCCTATGTAGAGGCCCAGCTGCTGAAGATCATTGCTGTGCGGTCCTGCTGATAATGACTGGGAAGACCTTTATTTTGTAAAATAAACGATGATAAAAACAAGGTACACTTTTCAAAAAATCCTTTTCTGTTCAGTGTAATGAGGGGCAGAAGGTTTTGACATCATTATTAAATGTTCACATTAAAGATTTGCAGAGCCCTTTCGTGTCTTTAATCTTCACTAGGCATAGTACTACAAGAGTTTGTTCTATATCAGTTTGTAGCCGTGTTCTATATCTGTTTGTTATCTGTTTTCTTAGTTGCCCACCATGCACCAAAGCTCATAGCGCTTATTGAATAAATCGATACAGTCATCCTCTGCCTGATACAGTAAAACACACAAACACATTTCTCACACATTCAGCAATGCTTCTGCTGAAGTTGGGCTCACGCACACACATATCTCACAAACTTCCTTATCTCACATATCCTGAATCTCACAGCTCTCTTGCCGTCAAGTGGCACCAGCTGACATTGTGGAGCATAATCGCATTTCTCTCTCCAAATGTGACACCCAGGCATCTCCAGACGGGGCGTCAACGTCACAGCTAGTCAGCAGGTTTGTGAAATATTTACTGCGGATGATGGTTCATGAAGAATACATGAGGACAGTGGAGCAGTGCTTTACGGCCTTGTAGCTGTGCAAACCCCTGCCAGGAAGGACTGCTGCTCGCTCAGCTGACAAAGTTTTCACTGGGCTGCCTGGCATGAAAAGGTATGAGACAAAATGTACTATAATTTCAGGGATTTTTATTCAGTTATTCTAAAAGAAAAGGAAAGTTTCTCATATATGTGGGGGGAAAAACAGCTTTTTATTTATTGTGTTTATACTAAGATATCACCTTGTCCAGATTTCAGATACATGATGCAAGCTGCATCCAAACCACCCATAGTCATCTCTGACCCTTACCCATAATTCTATATAAATGAGCTGGACATTATCTTCTATTAAAGATACAAAGAAGGTCTGCACTCTAAAAGAGACTTTAATAAAAGTTCACATGAGATAAGTCAACAAACGTTTCGGCTCTTCGCCTTCATCATTATCTTCTATTGCAATAGACAAATAACTCTCTCAAAATAATATTTTGAATTTTTAAAGTCACTTATATGCTCATCCAGGCTGCATTTAAAAAAAAAAAGCATTACATTTACATATATATATATATATATATTTTTTTTTTTTTATATATATATATATATATATTTTAAAATTCAGTTTATTACTGTGATGGCAAAGCTGAATTTCCAGCAGCCTTTACTCCAGTCTTTAGTATCACATGATCCTTTAGTAATCAGTCTAATATGCTGATTTGGTGCTCAATAAGCATTTCTTATTATCAATGTTAAAACAGTTCTGGTTAATATTTTTGAAATAGAAATCTGTTGTAACATTATAAATGTCATTGTCGTGTTTTGATGACATCAATTTAAAGTGTCTTTGTTGAAAAAAGTATAGAGGTTTTTCACATGATGTCACCGTCGGCCATTATGACTGCGGTTACGCCCACTGAGTGGCAGCATTGGTTTTCACCGTAAATGCCGCAAAAAACACACAAAACGCATCCAAAGCGAGAAAGAGCTCTGCAATTGAATGTACAAATAGATTTGACAAAATCTGAGGTATATTTTTAAAGACTGCTGAGAGCTACAGAAAAAAGAAACAAATGGATTGCTGCAATTCACAGAAACAATTGGACTCCAGGCAGTGAAACGTCTCAAAATGTTGGATTTTGGGGTAAAATCATACCTTATATATTGTATTGTTATATATTGTGTTGACAACTTATCAATTAAATATTTACCATCTTATATTCTGCATTATTTTTTTTTATTTTTTTTAATAAACACTGACAAAAACTATACAACTTTTAGGGCTGGACGATATGACGATATATATAACATTGATGACTCCGATTTAGACCTACCTATATTGTAGTTATATAAAGCATTCACAGGCAGATTTGCTTTATATGTTTCCACAGCGTCAAAATCAGGCACATATAAATGTCAGGAAACACGATTCATGGCTGCATGTCAATATCCATGAATTAGGTTTCTGTTACATGTTATAAGGAACACTTCTGAGCCCAACCTTTGTTGTAATCATTTGTTTTACTCATGTTTTCTGTTTTTTATATCCAGTATTGCAGCAGGTTCTTTTGCCACTCAGTCCAGCTGAGGGAGCGTGTTTCGGCAGGAAAGTGACGTCAATGCATACCCTCTATTAATTTATTAAAAAAAAAACAAAAAAAAAACTGACACAAGGCATATGGCACTAACAGTTATGGGTACATTTAGATATACCCATTTAGTATATATAATCTAAATGAGATAATTTAGATTACAAGAAGCAGATATTGCTTGAAAATGAATTTGAATCATAGGTGACTTTGTATCGAGTGCATTAAAATATCAATAATTGAGAGAGACATGATAATCAGTAAGGGAAACTGAAACCATCTGCTCAGTAAGATGTCAAGTTGACTGCTATAGAGAGATTTTCATTGGTCACACTGTTGGTGGAACAAAATACACAACAACTTAATCTACACTGTGCTATCGCTTTCACAGTTTCCCTATATCTATGTCTCAAGGTCTCCAGGGTCGACCTTGTTTTCTATCATACAGAACATCACAATTTATTTAATACTCTATGAACTTTTCACATCAGAGGGCCCCTACAGACAGCCTTTTTATTACACATCTGAAGACCTAGAAGGTCAGCATGCATAAGCAATTAATTACATATGCTATCAATGCTAATAATAAACACCTCAAAACAGCACTGCAGGACTCAGCTGACCTCACCTTATGGTTCGTTCAAGGGCAGAGAAAGAGTCAACTGGCATTCCAAGAGATGAATGGGTTGACAAAATGCCTCTGCCAGGCCAAACACATGCGATGCATCCTTCAACACATACAGGAAGCAAAATAAATATATAACTTGCCAACTGTTGCTTGACTCCAGCTTGTCTGTTATTACATGACAGGATAATTTAGGCTGAGAAGAGGATCTAAAAGAAGGGAAGGTAATGATAGACTTCCCACCTGAAATTAATGCAACTGTAATACTGTATTTGGGAGTATCAGTCACATATATATATATATATATATATATATATATATATTTATTTATTTCACTGCCCGGCCAAAAAAAAAAAAAAAGGTCGCTGTTTGGATTTTAATAGGCAAATACTTAAGAGTCTATGGATGGATCATTATTATTTTTCTAGCATGTTCTATGTTTGGCAACAGTTCTTTTAACCCTAAAAGATGGATTGTGTAGTTTTTCATTTCTTAAACAACCATGTATTAAGATGTATCATGGCCATATTCCAGGATGACAATGTCAAGATTCATCAGGCTCAAATTGTGAAAGAATTGTTGAGAGGGAGCATGAAGAATCATTTTCATACATGAATTGGCACTGACCTTAACCTCAGTGTAAGTTTTTGGGATGTGCTGGAGGAGACTTTACAGAGTGCTCGCCTCTTGCATTGTCAATACAAGATCTTGACCAAAAAGTGATGCACCACTTGATGGAAATAAATGTTGTGATGTTACAAGATCTTGTATTGACAACGCAAGAGGGGTGAGCACTCTGTAAAGTCTACTCCAGCACATCCTAAAGACTTTCAATGAAATTAAGGTCTGGATTCAGAGGTGCTAATTCATGTGTAGAAATGATTCTTAATGCTCTCTGAGCCATTCTTTCACAATTTTAACCCTGGTGAATCTTGACATTGTCATCCTGGAATATGGCCATGATGTGTCTTCCTACATGGATGTTTAAGAAATGAAAAGCTACACACACTATCTTTAAGGGTTAAAAGAACCGTTGCCAAACATATAACATGCCTATTAAAATCCAAACAGCGCCTTTTTTTTGACCAGGCAGTGTGTGTGAGTTTGATGTTTAAGACATTTTATGTGTATATGATATTGAGAGCTTTTTTATATATATTTCTTCAACTTTAATTTACTGTGTTATTTGTTATTCAAACCGTTGCAGCCTATAGGCTACTAATAAACCTTCATCTTCATTTTTCTGTTCCTCTTATTTATTTACAGTATTTAGGTTTCTAACCATTGGAAACTCATTAACTTGTCTAATGATTAACTGAAAGAAAGCTAACAAGCTTTACATTTCCTGCTGTGTCTCAATCAGATGGATCTGTAAAATCAAATGGGGAACTTGATTGTCATTGGGCTTTGATGCACAGAAGCAAAACAAAAGATTAAAAGGGAAACTTTGTGACAGATATTAATCTCTTAGACTTGGACAAATGCAGTTCTTAAGTCTTTTCCCACTTTTTAATTTGTTCACATTTCAGAGGGTGTTTTACTTAAAGAATTATGACTCTTTGGTAGAAAATGAAAAAAAATGGAGGAAGATTATTTAAAAAATATTTTTTGTCAAGTGAAAGTTTAAAAGCTGACAGACATTTTTCTTTTGTCAGTCTCCTTTGTGTATAATCTCTCTCTTTCTATTAAACATTTGTCATAGAGATTAAATATCCGTTTTTTTAATACCTAAATTAGACAACTTGATGTCCCCACCTTAATTATATATTTTATTGTTCCTGTTCATATTTCCATTATGTAGCCAGAATTCAAACTGTGAGAAAAATGTTGTTGTTATTACTCAACAGATGGTGTTTGTCAAACCCCCATGGCTGACTCAAGGGTAGTAGTAGGGAGTTCATTCTTTTTGGTATTAAGTGTGAATTTCAGTGTGGTCGGTCAACAAATTATTTCATGGCAAGGCGACAGATCCCACTGCACTCTTCTGTTTCCTTGGAGCAGAATATGGCCACAGCTACTGTATATGATTAGAGTTTAATGTGTGCAGTGTTTTCAGTTGCTGTTAAAAAGGGTCTAGCAGACAGAAAGTCAATTGGTTAACAATTTAACAAGGGGAATATTTGCATGAGTGATTTGTAGATGTGGAATTCACATCTACAGGCCAAGCACAGTGTAAACCTTTATTCAAGTAGCCTAGAAATAAATCAGTCTCACAATAAAAGAGGTAAATAATATATAATAATAAAGGAGTGGAAATGGGATTCTTTACTGAAAGGGTAAATACATTTATCAGTGCTGTGCAGAGTAGCTCTCCCATTCTGTAAAGGGCCCTCTTGCATGACAAATGAAGGGTTAGTGTTTAATACAGCAAGTGTACTACAGCAAAGTTCAACCTCGATTACGAGTGCCAGTTTTATATACTGTACATCCCTTATGCTCAAGCATTTTACTTGCTGGTGGGCCAAGTGAATTTATCAAAATGTATTATTAACATATATTGCCCCTAATAAAGTAGTTTAGCCTCTTTAAAAAGCTTATCCATTCACACTTATTTCAACTATTTCAGCTTTCTCTCAGAGAAGAAGTGTTAATGTATGCAGATGAATAAATGACGAATCTCTGTGTAAATCCAAATCAGCTATTTAAAACTTAATCTGTTTTTGTATATGCCACCAGTGCCACCAAATGGAATGAAAAAATAATTAAAAGTTTCTGAACAAGTTTCTTGAACACTCCCCCATCTCTCGCAAATATGTAGTCCTGCCCCAACTTCACACCATTGGTTGAGATGGTTGGGATGTTCAAAGAAACGGGTTTGTTTTTGAACGAGTTGGTTAAATATCTAAATGTAAAGGTCAGTCACTCAGTCAGTTCTCATTCTATTGAATTCCCTTCAAACAAATGTAAATGTGAGAGACTGAAACGCAAGCTCGTGCAAGGAAATGTTGCGTTTTGCGTTGCGTTCCAAAGTTCCACCAATTCACATCGATTCGTATGTGCGACCATTAGAAGTTTGATACATCAAGGTGTGATCTCTTAATCTAGTGTGACCGCAGCTTTAGTAAATCATTGAATCATTCCATCACTTGTTTCACAGAATCTACCAAAAAGGCTACCAAATGTCCTCAGCACTAATGCACAGACTGGCCTGTCTGGAAAACATACATATAAAGTAAAATGAGCCATAATGTTAATAATATTTATATGCAAATCAATTTACATGTAAGCATTTTTTTTATTTTAGGTAGATTTCTGCAGTTGTTGCTATCTAATAATGACAGTACTAGCTATGCACAGCAAAATATTAACAGGTTTTATCAAAGAACAGGGGGCAATGACCTTTGAAATGTGCTATGATAATTTAAAACAGCATCACAACAAATTATTTTATTTATTTCCTTTCCCTCAGACATCTTGTTTTATTAAGGCCCGTAATTGTTTTATCATTACTGCATCTTGTTGTTTAATGAACTGATTTAAATGTTAATGACATCCCTCAATAAATATTTAATCTGTCCACAGCATGCTCTTTCACCTTGCCAAGGCTCAAGGCAGGAGTCTTTTAACTTGCCCTGTTTATATCTGCCGTGATTTCTGGTTGTAATTGATTCTGCTGTATATTAATTAGTCCCATTAGTACAGCGCAAGCATGTTTTGTTGATTACTGTGAGATTGGGTATGAAGGGAAGCAATGCATTATCAACCTTAATGAACCGACTTGAAAATTCATAAGTGTTGTTTATGTGAGTATGATACTTGGGCTTTATTATTGCCCTGTTATTGCAAGGTTATGAGATTGCAAAAATGATGACTGCAATGCTGTTCTTTTGGCTTGTCGTTACTTTTTACATTTTTGTGCCAAACAGCGGTCTGGATATTTTCAGTGTTACTGGGCTAGACGTTCACAATGTGTCTGTGTGGTCACCCTCGTCTTAATATAGTAACCTCTGATGCAGCTGCCCTATTTTACTTGGAGCTTCTCTCTCATTACTCTCCATGTTGTGACACCATGTCTCACACTGTTTGGCAAAATCATTACAGTAACATTGTGATAATGGTTAAAACTCCAAATGCTGTTCCATATTATTGCTTCAAAATAGCTATAGCTGCAGTTTTTAGGTGACAAAGTGATAGAAACTCACACATGGATAGATAACTATATGAGCATATGCCTTGGAGATGTGTTATTAGCTTTTTTAAGGATAATTGCACCCTAAAGGAGCAGATTTCTCTTGTTTTTTTTTTTATCTTACTCACTTTTTTGTCACTCTTCTTTTGCTTTTCTTTAATCTGAATGTAATGAAGCAATGTGGTGACATTTATAGAATCTTGAAATGTTATACATGTAAGACAAATGGGTCACTGCACTGCATTATAACCCTGACTCTTGGGTAAGGTTAATTAAAACAACTTTTAATTAACCTATTGCCATGGCTGAGTGCTTTTCTCTGTTATTAGCAGTAGAGAGGTGCATCTGGTTTGTGCAGACATTTCAGACCCATACAAGAACCTGGATGTGTGTTTGGTTAATGAGGGTGAAAAATCAGAGGTGATTAATATTTCATCACCTTGTAATTATAAGGTTCTGTCTGCATTCTGAGTGGTTTTGAGATATTGAGCTTCAACGTTTTTTTGCATTCCATTCGACTTTGTAGATAGAACCTTTTTGCTTTCTAAATAAAAAGTCCCAAAATGTACACAACTTAGCTGTCACAGAATAAGAATGTGAATAACTAAATTTTGACAAAAATGTCACACAGAACCTTATAATTCCAAGGTGACGATTTATTAGATTCAAGGTGATGATTTGGATTGACATCAGACTATATACACACATTTAAGGTGGGGGAAACTCACATTATGATTTTTTTTTTTTTCCCCAATAAATGTTGACTTGAATCTACCTGGAAGAGGACATGTGTCTATTGTGTTAATACACAATGAGGAGGATAGTTTTTAGGAGAATTGCAGAAATTAGTCTTGGGGACAGAAAGCCTTAAAGATAGAATTGAAAATTGAATTTACCTTGGCATAGTTGAATAACAAGAGTTCAGTACATGGAAATGACATACAGTGAGTCTCAAACACCATTGTTTTCTCCTCCTTGTGTAAATCTCATTTGTTTAAAAGACCTCCGAAGAACAGGCGAATCTCAACATAACGCTGACTGTTACGTAACAGTCGGGATCATTAATATGTACGCCCCCAATATTTGCATATATCAGCCCATGTTCAAGGCATTAGACAAGGGCAGGACATCTGGATGTGCACAGCTGATTCATCAGACTAGGTAAGCAAGCAAGGACAATAACAAAAAATGGCAGATGGAGCAATAATAACTGACATGATCCATGATATTTTTAGTGATATTTGTAAATTGTCTTTCTAAATGTTTCGTTAGCATGTTGCTAACGTACTGTTAAATGTGGTTAAAGTTACCATCGTTTCTTACTGTATTCATGGAGACAAGACTGTCGTTATTTTCATTTTTTAAACACTTGCAGTCTGTATAATTTATAAACACAACTTCATTCTTTATAAATCTTTCCAACAATGTGTAATGTTAGCTTTAGCCACGGAGCACTATCAAACTCATTTAGAATCAAATGTAAACATCCATATCCAACATACCATACTTACGCGATTAGACATGCTGCATGACGAACACTTTGTAAAGATCCATTTTGAGGGTTATATTAGCTGTGTGAACTTTGTTTATGCTGTTTAAGGCAGTCGCGAGCTCGGGGGCAGGGAGAGTGAGATTTAAAGGGGCAGCGCACTGAATCGGCGCATATTTAATGATGCCCCAAAATAGGCAGTTAAAAAAAATGAATAAAAAAAATCTATGGGGTATTTTGAGCTGAAACTTCAGACACATTCAGAGGACACCTTAGACTTATATTACATCTTTTGAAAACACGTTCTACGGCACCTTTAAAAAACCTACTGTACATACAATTTTATAATGGGCCATTGTTGGATCTTCCATCAGGACAATGATCCAAAACAAACATCAAAATCAACACAAAAATGGGTCACTGAGCTCAAAGTGAAGGTTCTGCCATGGTCATCCCAATCCCCTGACCTGAATCCTGCAGAAAATTAGTGGGGTGAACTGAGTAGTTCACCCCAACATGGACCTCGGATTTTGAATCTGTAATGATTCTGTATAGAGGAATGGTCTCTGATCTTTTGCCAAGTGTTCTTCAACTTCATCAGGCATTATAGAAGAAGACTCAGAGCTGTTATATTGGCAAATGGAGGCTGCAAAAAGTTTTGAATAAAAGGGGGCCAATAATTGTGCAATGTGTATTAGAGAAAAATTTTAGATTTTCAATATAAAATAAAAAATAATCTCACTCATCAGTTTTAAACCAATCTTTAAAAAGTGTTCAGCTAAAGTAAAATGCCATCAAATTGTTTGTGCAGTCACCCACGATGCTTCTGGCCCTTGCAACAATCTTTTTGTCCCAAAATCAGCCATGTACTGAAACTGAGGTGAGATTTTGATCCAAGGCTCTAAGATTCAAGTAATAACGTCCAGCCTGACATTAGTTTTTGTCACTGCTCACTGCCACATACGGAAATATTTTTTTCTAATTGAATTTGGGTTGCACAATTTTTCACTTGAGAATCCTTTCCAGCAAGCTATAATAGGCTGTATGTGGATGCAGTGATCTCAGAGCCCTCTGACAAGCACAGTTGCCTGGTCTTAAGATAGTCCTACACCTCACTGACCCCTATACCTGAACATGCATATTTGGAGACCTTTAAAAAAGAGTCTTTCCAGTAAGCTGGAAGACTGAAACATTATGTTTAACTGAGAGCATCCTACATTGTATTCCTGCAACACTGCAATGGGGAAAAAATAAAAAAATATCTAAACTAAAAACAATGGTCAAAAACAGTCAGTGATGGTGATAGTGGGCAGCACAAATGTGTAACTTGTAAGATGCTGTTTTGTGTAGCTGTTGCATATGTCCTATATGGTTTTGCCTGCCTATTATTTATGAAAATACAATATTTATTTAGCAACTTTATTTTGAAATAACTTTGAACATGCCTCTAAACTAATTTTAGTGATGTTTTTAATTCCTGTATGACACATAATTACAGAATTGGAAGATGGAAGACACACATGGCCATTTCAGATAATCACCATTTGCTACACTTCGTTACATAATTGCTCGTTTATTTTAATGGAGTTTTTTTTTTTAATGTGTTGTCTCATTCAAATATGGATAATGTGCTTTTAGCAGCTAGTTAATATAGTAAAATGGAATAAAAAAGCTTTAATTTTCCTTTCAACTTGATTCAAGGACTAAGGATGACAATCACAGTGAAATTGTTCCTTTTCTAAAGCCATGAATGGGTGTGATTATAAAACATGCAGGAAAGATTGTTACTGCAGCTAATTCTACCTACAGTACCTGGAAAAAATAAATAAATAAGTAAAAACAGTGTTATAGTCAAAATGGCAAGTGGTTCATTATTTTAAGAAAAAAAATATTGGAACTTTTATTTATATATTAGCCTGCTCCTCCAAAATGCATAAATGAGAATAGTAAATAAATGCACAGAATACAGAATATACACAGAAAAGTGTAGTATTCTATTGCTTTGAAATGTCACTTCTAATCATGATAACTGCGTCAATAAACTTATTGATCTTCTCAACAATGATATTGTTGATTACCTCACCAGAGACTTCACTGGTGAACTCATCAATTTGAGATGAGTTCATCAATGAGCTACATGATGAACCCGTCAGTGAGTTCGCTGGTAAGTTTTTCAACAAGTTCAGCAAATTTATTTGTAGTTCTGTAACCATAAAACTTGCCATTAACCTTATTGGTATTTTCATTTTCAAGCTTGAAATTGTTTAGCATCTCATGAATCACCTCATGCTGTAATTAAATGTAAAATGATGATTACCTTAATTGTGGTCTTCTAAACAGCCCCTTTATCATTATTTACTTTATTGAAGACTTGTAGTGCCATTAATAATCCTTGATTATCAGGAAGTGTATTAATTGCATTGTATGAGCTCACTCTGTAATCTATATTAAACGCTTGTCTAATCAATATTAAATTCAGTTGGAGTGGGTGCTGTCACAGACACGCCAGGCTCCACCTCACCACAGTACCCACGCACCCAATCACCAGCGTACTAATCACCGCCACCTGCATCTCATTCACTCTGCAATCACCAGCACTACAAAACCACCACACTCACACACACTCACTGTCCGGTCTCGTTTGCACTACTTCATGTATATGCTTACCTTAAGGACTCCCCATCGACATACTTACCTACTCCAGCGATCTCCTTCATCTCCTTCGTCTCCTGGTTCCTTCGTGTGCTTACCCTTCTGTGTGTGTGAGTGTCTCCAACGTCTCCCTCCATCTCAGCTCTACTCCTGGATCCACAAACCATACAAGGACAGTATTACTTTACATTCATCTCTCAAGAACCTGATAACAGCCATTATCACTCTGTTTACCACATATTGTTCAATAAAGCTCACCTGGATTGCTTTTATCTCTGCCTCCGTGTCTATATCATAACAGAAGACCGGACCATAACAACTTAACGGCATGAGTACCAGTGATCCATTCCAGGAGCTCGTGGACGTGCTGCGTCGAGCACTCACACCACAGCCCTCAACATCGTCATCCCCCAACACGGCTGTCTCCGCACCCACCAGCACCGCTCCTTCACCTGCATTCACCGCCAGTCCCATGGCCAAACCGGCGCCCTACTCTGGATCGGCGGAGGAATGCAGCGGATTCCTTCTCCAATGTGAACTGGTCCTGGAGATGCAGCCGCACCTCTACACCACAGACACGGCTAAAATAGCGTTCATTATTTCACAACTGCAAGGGAAGGCTCTGCAATGGGCAGATTCGCTATGGACCCAGAAAGGACCAGTCGTCCAATCCTATTCGGCGTTCGTCTCCCACTTCCGGGAAGTATTTGGGAAGCCTTTGACTGATTCCACGACTGGTGAGAAACTTTACAATCTAAAGCAAAGAAATCTCTCTGTTAACGAATATGCCTTGCAGTTTCGAACGCTAGCCGCCACCAGCGGCTGGAACGAGCAAGCCCTCATCACCACGTTCCGTCAGGGGCTGGAACCCTCCGTGCGGCTGCATCTCGCTGCATACGAGGACTCCATGGGATTAGAACGCTTCATCCAACTCGCCATCCGCGTGGGGTCCCGTATGCAGTCGTGTATTCAAGAACACCAGGGCCAGTCATCCACCACCAACCTCCTCCGTCGATCCGAACCCGTCAGCTCCCCAGAACCAGCCACAGAACCCATGCAAATTGATCATTCGCGTCTCACCCCTAACGAAAGACAAAGAAGGCTGGCCCTGAATCTCTGTCTCTATTGCGGGACTATGGGGCACAATCTCTCCACATGCCCAATACGTCCTCCTCGACCCGTGGTGAGTGCAATATTTCCCTCCATTCAGAAAATGAAACCACTCACTACAACTGTAACCCTTACTGCTGCTAACATCTCTGTTCCAGTGGTGGCGCTCCTTGATTCAGGGTCAGCCGGAAACTTCATCTCAGGCACCCTCTGCAGACAACTCAACCTCAAGATCTCTCCTTCACCGACGAGCTATCAAATCCACTCCATCACGGGCAAACCCCTAAGCCGCAGACACATCCGTCACTGCGTGGGTCCACTTCAACTCAGCATCGGTATCCTGCACACTGAACACATCCATTTGCTGGTTCTGGAGGAATCCACCGCTGACGTGGTTCTAGGGCGCCCATGGCTGGAACTACACAACCCCAACATCTCCTGGCGCACGGGCGAAGTCCTGAAGTGGGGCGATCACTGCTTCCCAGACTGCTTCCCTGCGCTTCCTGTTCCGAAATCTCCACTCTCCAAGCCTCTTCTTGTGAACGCCACGTCCATCGAGAGCCCTGTTGAGAAGCGCTCCGTGGATGTTCCCGCGGACTACGCCCCCTTCAGTGACGTTTTCTGCCCGCAACGCGCCTCCAAGCTTCCTCCACACCGGCCATGGGACTGCGCCATCGATCTGCTGCCGGGTGAACCAGTGCCCAGGGGACGCATATACCCCCTGTCCATACCGGAGGAGAAGGCCATGGAGGAATACATCAAGGAGGCACTCGAACAAGGTTACATCCGCCCGTCTACTTCCCCTGCTGCTTCAAGCTTTTTCTTCGTGGCAAAGAAGGACGGAGGCTTGAGGCCCTGCATCGATTACCGTGCCCTCAACAAGATTACCATAAAGTTCCACTATCCACTTCCCCTCGTCCCAGCGGCCCTGGAACATCTCCGCGGTGCCACTGTGTTCACCAAGTTGGACCTCCGCAGCGCGTACAACCTCATCCGGATACGTGAGGGGGACGAGTGGAAGACCGCCTTTGTCACGCCCACAGGACACTACGAATACCTCGTGATGCCGTATGGCCTGGTCAACGCCCCCTCCGTATTCCAGGATTTCATCCACGAGGTGCTCCGGGAGTTTCTCCATAAGTCCGTTCTGGTTTATATAGATGACATCCTCATCTACTCCCGGAGCTTGGCCGAACATCGCCACCACGTTGCGGAGGTCCTCCAGCGCTTACGGCAGTTCCATCTCTTCCTCAAGGCTGAAAAATGCTCATTTCATCAACCCTCCGTCCAGTTCCTGGGGTACGTGATTGATCACAGTGGCATCCGGATGGACGAGGGGAAGGTCTCCGCCATACAGTCCTGGCCCACTCCTACTACCATCAAAGAACTCCAAAGATTCCTAGGCTTCTCCAATTTCTATCGCCGGTTTATCAAGAATTACAGCACTATCGTCAGTCCACTCACCAACCTACTCCGTCACCAGCCCAAGTCTCTGTCCTGGTCCCCACAAGCCACCAACGCCTTTGAAGCCCTGAAAAGAGCCTTCACCACCGCTCCCCTCCTCGTCCACCCTAACCCGGATCTCCCGTTCATCGTGGAAGTGGACGCATCCACCACCGGAGTGGGAGCGGTCCTATCACAGCAGCAGGGGACACCAAGTAGACTCCATCCATGCGCCTTCTTCTCCCGCAAGCTCAACCCGGCGGAGGTCAACTACGACATCGGTGACCGCGAACTCCTGGCCGTCAAGCTTGCCCTTGAGGAGTGGAGGCATTGGTTGGAGGGAGCTACTCACCCGTTTCAAGTTCTCACTGATCACAAAAACCTCGAATATCTGAAGGCCGCTAAGAGACTCAACCCTCGCCAAGCTCGCTGGGCCATGTTCTTCTCTAGATTCAACTTCTCCATCTCCTACCGCCCTGGTTCTAAGAATACTAAAGCTGACGCTCTGTCTCGCCTCTATGCTCCTGAGGAGAAGTCCGAAGAGCCTGATACTATTCTGCCGGAGTCCATATTCGTGAGCCCTATCCAGTGGTCTGAAGAAACCATTCCCTCCTCCAATGCCTCCACACGCACTCCGCCGGGTTGCCCCCAAGGCTTGCAATACATCACACGGGCACGTCGCACTCCACTCCTGCACAGCATCCACTCTTCACTTGGCACTGGTCACCCGGGGGTCAATGAGACCCTCTCGTTGCTCAAACAACGCTTCTGGTGGCCCAACATGGCCAACGACGTCAGGAGGTACGTGCAGGGCTGCAGGGAGTGCGCCATCTCCAAGAGCTCACGCCATCTTCCCACCGGCAAGCTCTTTCCTCTGCCCGTTCCTGAGAGACCCTGGTCACACCTGGGAGTGGACTTCGTCACCAATCTCCCCGAGTCTGGCGGCCACACATGCATCCTGGTGGTGGTGGACCGCTTCTCAAAGTCCTGCCGTTTGATACCCCTGGAGGGTCTACCTACCGCCATGGCCACTGCAGAACTAATGTTTAATCATGTTTTTCGCCATTATGGATTACCTGAAGACATCGTCTCCGACAGAGGACCCCAGTTCGTCTCCCACGTCTGGAAAGCCTTCTTCTCCCTCCTGGGTGTGACCGTCAGCCTATCGTCTGGATACCATCCTCAGTCGAACGGGCAGACGGAACGGAAGATCCAGGAGATCAGCCGCTTCCTGCGTACCTTCTGTCACGGCCACCAGAACTCCTGGAACCAGTACCTGGGTTGGGCCGAGTACGCACAGAACTCTCTCCGCCAAGCCTCAACTGGACTAACACCCTTCCAGTGCGTACTCGGCTACCAACCCCCGATGTTCCCCTGGGACGGGGAACCCTCCAATGTTCCTGCAGTCGACTACTGGTTCCGGGAGAGCGAGAGGGTGTGGGACTCAGCTCACCACCAGCTGCAGAGGGCCCTGCGCAGACGCAAGATGGCAGCCGACCTTCGACGCTCCGAGGCTCCTGTCTACCAGCCGGGGCAGAAGGTCTGGCTGTCCACCCGGGACATCAGGATGCGTCTGCCCTGCAAAAAGCTGAGTCCCCGCTTCATTGGCCCATTCACCATTCTTCGGCAGATCAACCCCGTCACCTATCGTCTCCAACTCCCGGCACAGTATAGTAGAATCCATCCTACATTTCACGTGTCCCTACTCAAACCTCACCACCCTTCTGTTGTTCCCTCCACAGAGCCTGACGTGGCAGCCGCCGAGCCCCCCCTTCCACTTCTCCTAGAAGACGGCACAGCCTACGTGGTCCACGAGATCCTGGATTCCCGGCGCCGTGGTGGTAAACTCGAGTACCTCGTGGACTGGGAGGACTATGGTCCCGAAGAACGCTCATGGGTTCCCAGGAATGATATCCTTGATCCTCTACTGTTACAGAACTTCCATACCAACCATCCAGACAGACCTGCCCCGCGACCCAGGGGAAGACCACCACGACGTCGGGGTCCGCGGCCCTCAGGAGCGGGCCGTGGGAGGGGGGGTACTGTCACAGACACGCCAGGCTCCACCTCACCACAGTACCCACGCACCCAATCACCAGCGTACTAATCACCGCCACCTGCATCTCATTCACTCTGCAATCACCAGCACTACAAAACCACCACACTCACACACACTCACTGTCCGGTCTCGTTTGCACTACTTCATGTATATGCTTACCTTAAGGACTCCCCATCGACATACTTACCTACTCCAGCGATCTCCTTCATCTCCTTCGTCTCCTGGTTCCTTCGTGTGCTTACCCTTCTGTGTGTGTGAGTGTCTCCAACGTCTCCCTCCATCTCAGCTCTACTCCTGGATCCACAAACCATACAAGGACAGTATTACTTTACATTCATCTCTCAAGAACCTGATAACAGCCATTATCACTCTGTTTACCACATATTGTTCAATAAAGCTCACCTGGATTGCTTTTATCTCTGCCTCCGTGTCTATATCATAACAGGTGCATTATTAGCAAGCAAGTACAAAACATTATGCTGAACAAGTAGGACAAAAGTTGTAGTTTTACTTTTAATTCATTTTGCATAACATTATGCATACATAATGTACAAGGGGCTTTTGTAGTTTGTTTGATAAGTAATCTTAACTGTAATGCCATAAAGCACAAAGAAGACATTGTCAAGCTTCTTACTGCACTCGACACTTGTGTTCTGTGCCGTCTACACCACAAAGGGTACAATTATTTTCATGCTTTCATTGGTGAACGTAGAGAGAGTTTCCAGTGAGCAAGGTAATCGAGTGAAACATGAATGATGTCCAATATTCCAATACAGCAGCAGAAGAAGCCCACACATTTTCCAATTGTTCTTATATCTAACAGTGAGCTATAGAGGTCGTAACAAGTTCTTCATAACAAGAGCCAGAGGACATAACTATGTCATTTCCTTTCCAAGTTTCCTTCCAAAACATTACAGAGACAAATTAAGCTGTTACTTACTTATTTATAGCCACACAATGCCAAATACAATTAAAAACAGTACAATTAGAACTACATACTGTGACATAAACGTCAGTTTTGAGTATCCGAGTTCACTGAGTACTTGAATAGGTACGCCTAAATTATTAGAACTGCAGGGAACAACAGCTTATGTAGCAATTAGCCAATGGCTTCATTAGCACAGTTAGAATACTTGTGTTTAAACAAGCATGAGGTAGTGAGCTGCTCTGTTTCTGTAACTAGCTATTTTAAATCAAGAAACTGGCCTAAAGACTATCTAATTGCAGCTATAAACAATATATTAAAAAAAAAAAATCATATTTTCTCTTCATGTGAGTGATATTAAAGCCATAAGGAAGGATGTCTTTGAAACCCTAAATGAATCTCTAAAAATATGCCAAGCCTAGACATCCTCAGAGCTTCTTCAAAGTCTGGAGTGATAACAATTCAGTAACATGCATAGTCCATTTTTAACAGCATGTCCATTTAAAACATGGCCCAAAAGTGGAATACTGGATTGTTACATTCATAGTTTTCAATCTTTACTATGAGGCGATTCCTTAAAGCTCTTTGGGTTAACTGACAGAATTTTCAGCAGTATACAGTATATAATGACCAAAACATGTATAATAATCATGTTGCTGAGTGCTTTATTGACAAACTTGGACATTAGACTAAATAATTAGCTAGCGAGTTAGTCCATATGGCATGACAAAATATTAATAATGCCCCAATATTAGTAATAAAAATGTCATGTTTTCCTTCTCACATGTGAATTAGATTGGAATCACATAGTGTGTGTTTTCAGGTTAAATGTTGCCAAATTACTTTTTGTTTAAGTATTTTTTGTAATGAGGATTTGTCTTCATTATTATATCAGGACAGTTTATCACCCTGAAGGTTCTCTAAACAATTATCATTATTAATATTTTTAATTTATTATTTATTTATTTTTTTTAAATAAAAGCAAGTTCATCATAGAAGAGGTTTATTCAGGTCATCGAATGTACTGTATGTATTTGAAGTTTTAATTTGTAAATAACAGACTAAAAGAGTTGGCAGGAAATGAGTACCCTGTCACTGACCCACTTAGCATAAGGATTTTAAAAGTTTAATTTCTTGCCTAGGTGTAATGGTTGGCTGTAATGAGCGCAAAAAATCAAAGGAGATCAACAAAAGCTCTTTAATAAATCCAAAAAATGTAACAAAGAACATGCAGGAGATCAGAAGAATATGTTTAGCACAACCACGCTAACATAAATGACACAGAAGAATGAACAGTGGAAACTAAGGACTTAACTACACAGAGTGAGGTAATTAACTTGAACAGAAACAGGTGCGTGTATAATCAGAAACAATGGAAACTAATAATGACCAGGAACACATGCAAAACAGGAACAAGGAAAACAAAAACACAATAAAACTAGACAGACCTAAAAAAGAAATATAACCCTGACACTAGGCAAACACCACTAATAAGTCGAAGAAAGTGGTGAGAAATGAGTGATTAGTGGTAGACGTATGTTGTTATTTGAGGTCAAGTAAACAGTCACTGCTCTGAATGTTGCCACTCATCTGGACTGTTGCAGATTGTCTGTTACTTTAAATAAAGAGGACTAGCTTGACTTGTCATAATTTAAAGATTCTAATTATAAGGCTTCATTTAATCTGCTACGACAGATGCTTTCAAGGGCTCATCACTCTGCAGCAGTGTTCTTAACCTGTCTCGGGCTTAGGAACTTCACAATCACCCCTTGCCTTCATTTGCTTGTTAAAATGACTGTGTCTTCAAACTGCTGAAAAACAAAAGTAGGGAATGGGAGATTTATGAACAAGCGGCCTGGTTGATAGCATTAATTGACAGAAGGGATATAATGATGAATGCTATGTTTCACAAAGTACATGGAACAAAGAAATACAGTATGGAATTCATTACCTTGGTCAACCTGGGAAACCATTGTTTATTTTTAGATAATGCAACCTGTGAGTGGCATAGTCAGGTAATGTAAGACACAAGGATGTGATAGAAGCTGAGGAGCAGAAAACTTGAACTTTGCAACCCATTTTCAAAAGTTGTCGTTTTCAGGTCCCCAAAATGCTGTTGTCGTGTAAATGAATCGCCAAATGCATAAAAAGTTTTCAGTTTTTAGTTGAAAACAGTGTTGTGTAAACAGCCCCTCAGTCTGTAAAACACAACCAATTACAGTTGTTGTTGAAACTGAATTCAAAGGTCTTCTGTAAGGCTCAGCAATTCTCAAACAGCAGATCAGGAAACCTTCTACATTGCTAAGTAGCATACAGTGAGGGTCATATCTACATCTTAAGCACTTAACTGGTGTGAGAACAAGAAATCGAGAGAAGACGCTTACTCTTTGCAACTTGATAGGAAGCATTTGTCATTGCTAGCCAACCCATTAAACAGTCCTCAGAGCTCTAATAACATACCTCATATAATTTAAAAAGGAAAGAGTCCAGAAGTATCTGCTTTAGAAGAACTATGTGCTGAAAAATAACTCGATATTATTCAAATTTCCAAAGCTGGTTCACTCTCTTTGACTATTGATGGCTCTGTTTTGGAGACTCAAAGTAAAGCGAGGAACTCTTTTGTTCAAAGTACTGTTAAAACATTCTTTTTTTCACCTCAGAAATATAGTAAGATTATGTCCTATGCTAAATTTCTCTGTAGCTGAAAAGCTGATAAATTCCTTCGCCGTCTTTCGGATAGATTACTGTAACACCCTTTTAGCTGGAGTTTCTAAATCCACACTTAACGAACTGCAATATATAGAAAACTCAGCAGTCAGGACCTTGACTGGGTCCAGGATATGCAATCATATTACTTCAGTTTTGGAATCCTTACACTGGCTCCTGGTCAGGTTCAGAGTTGATTGTAAAATCCCAGTTTTCCAAAAAGAACTTCAAATTTTGATTCGTCTGACCACAGAACAGTTTTCCACTTTGCCACAGTCCATTTTAAATGAGCCTTGGCCCAGAGAAAACGCCTGCGCTTCTGGATCATGTTTAGATATGGCTTCTTTTTTGACCTATAGAGTTTTAGCCGGAAACGGCGAATGGCACGGTGGATTGTGTTCACCGACAATGTTTTCTGGAAGTATTCCTGAGCCCATGTTTTGATTTCCATTACAGTAGCATTCCTGTATGTAAAGCGGTGCCGTCTAAGGGCCTGAAGATCACAGGCATCCAGTATGGTTTTCCAGCCTTGACCCTTACGCACAGAGATTGTTCCATATTCTCTGAATCTTTGGATGATATCTATATATATATATATATATATATATATATATATATATATATATATATATATATATATATATATATATATATATGAAGACTTTAGATGCAAAAGCCTCTAAGTGCCGTCTGAAATTTTCTTCTAACTTAAGCATTTTTATCAAGCTTGTATGTTTAGGTTCAGTAATTCCACTTTAATGGCAATTAATAGGTCCTTTTCATTGGCATTAAAGTGAAAGAAATAACTGAACATAAACATACGAGCTTGATAAAAATGCTTATTTTAGAAGAAAATTTCAGACGGCACTTAGAGGCTTTTGCATCTGAAGTCTTCATATATATATATATATATATATATATATATATATATATATATATATATATATATATATTACAGAGAATCCAACAAGAGTACAGAACCCGCACCACAAGGGATGATTGGATGTTGGAGGTCAGCTTGTAAACCTACTAGTGCAGTGAGGCAGAAAGGTAAGTGCTTCTTTTATGCCTTGCCAAGACAAGACTGGCTAAAACATACCTTTAGGACATGTTAAATATGGTTCATTTCCTAAAAAAAGTTTATTTACAAAGGAGCTTAAGATCAGACCAGAGTAAAATATCACTTTCTCCCTGCTATGAATGTATGAACATTACAGATTGTTTGAATGAACAGGTATGAATGCATATACCAAATGGTTGCTTGGTGACACCAATCACAAATTACATTAGCGCTACTAATTTTACTTCAATGGCAAAAAGCCTGAAAGAAATGTTAATACTTGCTATTTTTTTTATAGCTTGTATTAATACAAAGCTTCTAAACAACAACAACATCTCAAACCCACTTCACTCCCAGGTTTTGTTGCAGTGTCCAGGTCACATTTACCAAACACTTATAAGAAATTAAAAAAGAAATTAGATTTTGCATTAAAAATATATAAAGTTCAGTACTAGTACCCTTTGGTTTCAAAATACTAGCATTTGTTGTGTTGTGTACTGTATTTAATAATAAAAATAATTTCAGTAATAGGAATAATTTTAAAAAATGTGTAAGGCTGGCCACACACTTGAATATTGTAAGCCTGATTTTGGACCAGATTTGCAACTCCCCAATGATCTGGGGGGTGTAGCGCGATTCGAGGCTTCACCCATATTCTTTTTTTCTGTTTTTCTTCCTGTAAAACAAAACTCATGCCAGGACAACCAACTGATGATGTCGATCATCCTTTATTTGTTTTTCTTCTCAAGTCAAGTTTGATCTTGTGAGTCTCCACGAGATCTCGTCTCACTGTGAATGTGTTACTACAATTGACAATTACTACAAATGTGGTAAAATTGTGGTCTCGTGGTCCAGACGAATCTTCTAGTGTGTGCATTCAGAGGATTAAAATGCTGAAAATGGGTTGAAACTACCTTTATGTCTGGTCTCCCATAGTCTTAAAATTGGTTAAGATTCGAAAATCGTAGGCCTATAAGATTATACCATAATAACACTTTACAAAAATGGCAGTTGTGGGGTAGGCTTATTATTATGCATTCCCTGGTTCTGTGTTTCTTGTGTTTTAGTTATGTGGTCTCTTAGTTTGCATTTTGCCCTGGTTCTGTTCCTGTTTCCTGTCCTTTGTGCCATTTTTATAGTCATTTGTAATTTTTCTTGTTGATTAGTTCTTTGATTGTTCCCAGGTGTGTCTTATTTGCCAATTACCCTTGTGTATTTAAACCCCAGTGTTTTGCTGCGTTCACGCCACCTCGTATTTACCGGAATCTTGAGATGACAACACGTGACGTTATATTCGGAACTGTTCACGTCCTTGGACTGGGAATTATGCGTTTCCATGGCACCACTATCAATGCCTATGAATCTACAGCGGTCAGGTGGTACAGCGGCCACGGTACATCTGGGAGCTTTCAGAAAACTCCCAGATTACAAGCTGTAATTACGAGCTAGACAAGGACATGAACACTTTTTACAAGCTAGAATCTCGTAAATACAGGAATTACGAGGCCGCGTGAACGCACCTTTTCTCATGTTCCTTGTCTGGTGTTGTCCTACATGGATGTATTGTGCATCTTTGTTTTGGTTCCAGTTGTTCTCATGTTTGAATTATCTTGTACTTTGCCTGGTTTCATATTATTCTCTGCCTGGATTTACTTTTGTTTTGTTTAATACAAGTCGAGCTGCATCTGGATCCAATGCCCCGTCTTTACTGAAACAGCCATCTTACAATTATAATGTAATTTGAATTAAAATGTCTTCATGAAAATATATATTTTACTGTATTTACTAGTGGTTTTATAAATGGACTTTTCCTGGACATTTCTTAAAAGGTTTTGTGAGGTTCATGCAAGAATATTTTTGTGGAGTTTGGGAAGGGTTAGGTTTGTGTCACACCAGTTGCTTTAAATTTGACTAAAAATCTTTTTCTAATCAGAAATCTTATGCTCTTAGAGAAACACACTCACAGACCAGTGGCCTCCCTCACAAGTTTTTTTCTTCTCTTGATATGGTTGAATCATGCTCCATAATCCCTTTCAGCTACTGAACTCTGTCGCCCCCTGAAAGTGACTGTTGGCCTCTCTGAGGCTTTTCACAAGTTTTCTTCTTTGGGGAATAAATGTTTAGGACATTGACTGTGATTTCCTAGTATATGGAAATAGTTTTGTCTGTATTTGATTTACTTCATCTTTACCCTTTTTCAATGCTCTTTAGAGTTGATTTTCAAAGAGCTTTCACATTTACAATCTGACAAGTAATTTACTTGCTTTAGAAGTGTTCTTAATAATCATGGCAATTGTTAATCCATTCAAGGCTAAACAGCTTATGCAACAGGTACTTGATACTATATGCATAGTTTAGTAAATGCATGAGCTGCAGGCAGTCCAAAAGTGTGCCAGAAATGCATCAGTTTTATAATACTTCAGAAGCGTTGCCATTATTCACATCATTGCCATGCCCGAAGATGGATTATTGTTCATAATGTGCAACACGCAGATGTCAGGGCTGCTCTGTCGGAGTCCATCAAAGTGAAGGGCGAACATCTCCATGCCTTCTGATCAGAGAAGACAAGCCTGGCAGGGGATATCCCCTCATACCATCATCATCCGCACAAAGAGGATGACGGTGAAGTGTGAAAGACAAGATTTTTCCTATTTTCATTTTGAAGACAGACTAGAAGGAATCATTTGGCAGAATTGGGTTTGTCGGCATGTTTTCTGTGAAAGTAAAACAAAGAAAAGGACAGGGAAAGCATTTTGTGAAGTGTTGGGCTTTGTTTATTAATGATTATGTGCTAAACATGACTAAATTCAAAAGTGTCAGCTTTCAGTTTGCAATCTCTTGCTGTAATTGGTGAACTTTCAGAAAGGCATTTGTGATACTAGGCATTTGAGAACTTGAATTCTCAAGTTGTCCACTGTTATGGGAGCCTGTATGATGGCTATTTTGTAAAACAGGGTTTCTCAACCAGTTGTTCCCAAACCCTTGGGGTCTTGTGTTGGAACTGCAGCAGGTTTGCAAGATTCTGAGAAGCCATCTGTACACCATTGAGTCAAGGCAGCTCTGTGCCTGCTCCAAATTCTGCAAACTCTACAAATTATGCAGCTTCAACATGTAATGCTGCATAAAAGGCACTCTAAAATATGCCAACTCATGTTTGACATGCCTTTTCAGAGTGTCAGAGGTGTCTCTGATGCGCCTTTGGCTCTGTGTGAAAGAAATGCCACATCATAGCCACTTTGAACCTTGCTGTTGTCATGACAATCATGCATCTTGTTTTCTTGGCTGTGTATTTTAAAGATGGTATGCCAATGCCAAGTTAAAATAAAATGTTTTATATGCTGTAAATATTATTCCCAATACACAATAAATGTGTACAATAATAAGATTATTATATATAATAAAATATAACAATACAAATAAAATAAATGAAGTGATCATGCTAGGATGGGAAATTCACTTTATCTATTGAACCGTTAACATTACTTACAATCCCTGGAGATACTCCAAGTAAGGCATGTGGGTGCAGCTGAGCAAAAATGTTGGGAACCCCTGCTGTAAAAGGTCCTCCGCATGTAATATATCCCCCTTGTGGTGCTGTTGGCTAAAAAAGGCCCATGATAGATTTCATAACCTTCAGATAATGCTTTCACACTGTTATGGGAATAGTGCCATCCTGGAGACTTGGGAGTGTGAATGAGAAATGGAGAGAGAACTAAGGGAAAATATTTTTAGTGGACATATTTAAAGAACTATTTTATTTTTTCCTTTTGTAAAAAAAAATCCAATATAAGTAAATAAAATAAAAATATTTATGCATATTTAAAATGTAAATGTATATATTTCAATTTTTGAAAGCTATTTCATCTTCTTTGTCTTCTTTTCAGACTAAAATATACATTTTAAAGTTTATTTTATTATCTGTTTGCATCTGTAGATGTCTATTTACATATTTTTAAAGGTTTTCTCAAAATTCGTTTTTTTTTTTTCCTCATACACTGAGCCATGAATCTTCACCTCAATATCGCTTGTATTCACTAAACATTCAAAAGGTTATGAAGGTTTTAGCAGAGGGTTTGTTAATATATAGTATTATTTGCTTGAATTTTGTAACTTTTTATTCCTAAAAACATAATGAAAATGTTTTTTTGTTTGTTTTTTGTTTTTCTGGCTGTTGACAGTATTTTCTAATTTATGGAGAGATAAAGATATCTAAATTCCCCTAAAAACCTTTAACTCTATATGGCTTTAGATTTCTGCTCTAGAAATCTATCCAAATTAGTTCATATTTAACTAGATATAACTTTTCAGAAAATGTAAATGATACAAAAAGTTACTAATACAAAATACTAAATAATACTTAATGTTCTGTCACCATATTGTACATCCCCACTTGATTGAAAGGATGTACAATATGGTGACAGCAATTCTTTTTCTATCCTCTTTCCTTAAACTTCAGAGGGGCTACAGTACAGTGAAAGTAGTCTTTTTTTTTTTTTTTGCTTTTTTTTTTTTTTTGCTTTTAAATTTGCAGATTACTGTCAACTGCATCTGAGGAAATACAGCTTAAGTTCTGTTTGTGGTCTGAGAGATCCTGAAGCCTTTTAAATGATTTTATTTAAAGCTGCAGTCCGTAACTTTTTTTGGTTAATAATTATCCAAAATCAAATCAATTTTTGAGCAAGTACATAACTAGCCAGTGTTCAAAACTATCTCCTTACCTTAGCCCGATTCACAACGGTAAGTTTGTAATAATGTTTTATAGGTAGGTTTCCACAGGAAATTCGAGCCGTGCCGATGCACAACCCATGTAAAGATGATAATTCTGCAAATAACTGCAATTGCAGGTTTCAAACAGAGATGGCGACAGAGGCAAAACTTACGGACTGCAGCTTTAACCCTTAAATGCATACCTCGTTATTCACTACCCTCCTCCTCATTCATTTTTTAAAATTAGACATCAACCTTCTTGGTATTCCTCAATCAATTCATTATAAAGAATATAACAAGAAAAAAATCATAAAATTATAAAAGAATGTTTATTTTTCATTTTCAGTATTCATTTTTTGTAAAAATTGTATAGGGTCGCAAACGACCCGAGGTATGTATGAGTGTACGTGTATTTTTTTCTGCACAACAATAATTGAATCTTAGATGATGGACTAAGTGCAATTCACCTTTATTCCACAAGGTGGCAATGTCTGATACACAATGCTGAAGTGACGACTCATTTAGACAGAAAACGAAATAATAAGAAAAACATGAAATGGCTTAGCAATTTACTGCAGAGCATATGACTAACTGTTACAGGATGAATCTGGTGAAGCTGTTAGCGATCGAAATATTGATTTTGAAGATGTTGAAAATTATATAGTTGTGAGAAAACGTTTGAGATCGTGAATGGGCTCATATTCGTGACTTCAAACATAAAACTAGCCCATTATTTGCTGAATTTACTGGGAAATGAGCTCTGACGAGGACAGTGATGATGGCATAAAACATCTGCTCAAACTGAGCCCTTTCAAGCTCCAAAAGGTAACAAAATATGATTTATTTTATTCTTCTGTAATTGTTACTCTAATATCAGAGGAGTTTTATATTATTGTGACAGGTAGAGATCCTTGAGTGTTAGATATAGATCCGGGTCGATAAAGACCCGAATATGTAAGAATGATTGGCAAAACAGTCATGCATTTAAGGGTTAAAGGAAAATGAGTAGCCTATAAAACACCTTTATTTTTCAAACAAATCTTTTTGATCTCTGATTTACTGTTCACTGCTATACATTCAATTCTACATTTCTTCTACGGCTAAGCAGCTTTAGCTATGTTGCTAACATCCAGCTGTAAACATTCACCCACATTTTTATTTTTCCTATATGCAGAGTAACAGCGCAGTCACTGCAAAACCATCCTTCTGAATAGTTCTTGCTGCGTGTTTCTTGACCCTGTTTAATTCTGTCTCTCTCTACACTTTCTTGGCCACATGGGATCACCCTTCCTGTGATTATTCAGCAATTAGTTGGCTGTCTTCATCGGCCATGCAATACTGAGCTAGAGACAGTTGCCTTATAGCCTATTCTTCATGTTCTCAGTAGGTTTCTGGTAATTATTTTTGAGTCTTCAGTTCAGTAGAGGAAAAAAAGATGTGTACTCAAAATTTATAGCTTTAAGGAAACCACAAATACAAGAGGGAAACTGACTTTCTCATTTAAAAGAGCTGATATCAACAATAGGTAATTAAGAAAATTAATTTTTGATTAATATTAAGTATCATATTAAGTACTTAATTAATTTAATCGGGAACTGGGATAAAAGAAAAATGGCATTTATCATAGTTTACGGATATTAAGTGGCATATCTGGTGATGCCATATGGTCTGGTTGAATCTTCTCAGCCTCTGGACATTGAGGGTAGTTTGGCATAACAGGTTTGTACCCTTCTGAATTCCTGATGCAGAGACAGACAGATGTATTACTTGGTGGGCTGCGAAGCATATGGTGCCAAGGAACCATTCTTAGTCTCACCAGAGAACGTTTGGATCTTACAGTAATTGCTAACTTCTCATTCTGGTCATCCAAAACACTGTGCACCCATCCTGCAGACCATGAAAAACATGAAATACTATGAATTGGTAGAAAACTATTCCCTGTAATGCCATGTACACAGATATATTCTCAAAATGAATTCCCTGGCATGCTAAGTAACCACTGAACCCAAATCATTTGAATTGTGGTAAACTATTAGAATAGATGGAATCCAGTGATATCATGGGAAATGTAAACATATCCATCAAATGAATGAAACAAATTAAACAACAGAGTGCCTTCTCATAGTGATAAAAGACTTGGCAAAAGCTGGGCTAAACACATCAAATGACATATGAGTGTCATTTCATTTTATGCCATGCCAAGCATTGTCAACAACACTAAAAGCCATTTTATGATGTGCCTAAAAGGTACACACCTGCCCACAACTAAATGACACAACGTCAAGATTTTCAGACTAGAATTATGATCTAGAGACATAACAAAAAAATATAACAGTTTCAACTCTATGTATATATATATATATATATAATGAAATGTTTAACAAAAAATTATAGATTTTTTAAGAGTCATTTCTGTTACAGCAAATGCTTGGCACCATGGAAGATTGTTGTTGTTGTCAAAAATCTAATTGTGAGATGGCACTTAAGCACCATTTACTCTGCAGAAGAAGAAGAAAAAAAAAAAAAGGTTTTTCTTGCTCAGTATTTTTGTCTTGTTTTCCTTTACAAATATCTAACCATCCTTAAATCAGAGAAGTAATATATATTAAGTATTGTTTTCTGAAAAAATGATCAAAATTAAGCAAGTCTTAAACAAGAACAAATATCTGCCAATGGGGTTAGAAAAATAATCTTAAAGGGAAAACAAGATTATTTTTTTGAACCCATTGGCAGATTTTTTTTTTTTCTTGTTTCAAAGATAAATTTTCTTTTTTTTGTGTGTTGGTGTTTTGAAAATAATAATAATAATAATAAAGAAAATCATAAAAAAGCATAACCTTTTGTCTCTCAAGTAAATGTGTCTTGATTAAAGAATGTTAGGTATTTGTACTGGAAAACAAGACAAAAATACAGAGGAAGAAATTGTTATATTTCAAATAATGTTCTTTTGAGCTTTCTATTCATCAAAGAATCCTGAAAAAAAAAAAAAAAAAAAAAAAAAAAATCACAGTTTCCACAAAAATATAATGCAGTACAGCTTTGTTTGAGTTCTGAAGGATCATGTCATTGAAGAAGTGATGACATCACAGAAATAAATAACATTTTAAAATATATTAAAGTAGAAAACAGTTAATTGTTTGTAATAATATTTCATACTATTATAATCTTTTACGGTATTTTTGATCAAATAAATGCAGCCTTGGTGAGCATAAGCGACTAGTTTCAAATACATTAAAAAATTAGGTTGCACTTAATTTTAAGGTGTCTTTGTCACAGTGTAATTATACAATTAAGTACTGAGTAATAGTAATTAACTACATGTACTTACTATATAATTAGGATTAGGGTTAAGGTTTGGTTAAGAGTTAGTTGCATGTAACTGTGCATAATTGACTGTTATTACCATAGTAACTACATGTAAAATATGTAACAGGGACACTGTAAAAGAAAATGTTACCAAACATTTTACTGACTCCTTTATGGAACACAAAATGTAAAAATGTACATTTGTGAATGTTTATTGTTATGTGGGGATATGAACCCCCTGTGAAAGTGCAGAAAAATATCCAAAAAGATGATCCTTCTTTTGTTGTTCTTTCTTCTAGTAAAGCCACTATTCTAATCTCCCTGTGCAGTGTGTGGTCTTCAGATGCTGTGTGTACAGCACTAGAGTGCTTTCATCTTAAAGAGATTATGGTGGTAAGATTGTAATTTCACTCTGATACTATTGGTTGACTTTCCAGTTCTCCTTTTAAAGCAGTGTGAAGTTGACTTGAGACATTCTGGAAGGCAACCTTATTGGAATATCAGCCCTTGTTGAACACATGTGAGAGAAATCTCAGAATCCTGAAAGAGCACATTTCTCTGAGTGAAATGGCTCCCGCCTATACCATTTACTTCTCTGTCTGAAGTGGCAGTCTTGCTCCAAATCAGCTGTGAAATTGTATTTGAAAGACATTAAACTGGTACTGTTACACTATAGGAGTTTACTCACAGAGCCAAATCTTATTTCCAGTTGTATCCCGCTACTTCAATGAGAACGGGTGTAATACTGAAGACACCAAGCAACCCACATGTGTATCAAAATCTTGCACTTAATTAACTCAGTCTACATATACTGTATAGTTGCAAACCTTTGTATACTATACTATACTATACTATACAGCAGTGGTCACCAACCTTTTTAAGCCCAAGATCCCTGACCTCAACCTTTTTGAAAGACAAGATCTACTTGATAGAACAAGACAGCCCAGACTGCATTTATTTATTTATTTATTTTTTTGTGGTCAATGTAAATTCTGATTTATTTATTTAATTTTACAAGCAAATTGGCCAATTCTGATACTGGTTGCAGATATTTATTATTAATATTATTATAATAAACAAAAATACATAGCCCTTTCAAATTAGAGGGAACCACTGCTTTTTAATCACAATCCAAACAAAGATGCTACGCACGTTGCATGAGTAGGCCTAGTTGTTTTTAATTTGAATTAGATTAGGTTTAAATAGATGTTGAAGTCGCACCTCTATTCTGTGGCTTTTAGCTGCCCTTAGTTTCTGAAACTCTGGCTGCGATGATTACTGTGGTACTGTATCTGTTTTTAAGCTCTTTTGGTATTTTGTATTATTGTGTTTTTGAGATGTAAAGCACTTTGGCTCAACAAGTGTTGTTTTAAATGTGCTATATAAATACATGTTGATTTGATTTTATTTAATTTCAAGGTTTAAAGCAAAAACAGAACGGTCTGACTTTATCTTTGTGAAATTATAAATGCTACAGACACACAAAAAAGCATGAAACAAAAACAGCAGGCTGAATGAGACACAAATTCACTCTCTGACAGCAGGTGGCGCTTAAGGCCAATTCACACCGCACCGACAACAGCCAACAAACTCGTCTGTTGGAGTTTGTTGGATCGGTGTGAAACCCCTGTTGGCGTCTGTTGGCGTTTGTTGGCGTTGGTCGGAGTCGGTTTTCACCCGACTGAACATGTTTAATCGGCGTTTGTCGGGTCGTGGAATGTCTGCGCGGTGTGAACAGTTTTCCAACAAACGGCAACAAACTCTGACGTAATCTGACCTGGCTATGAACCGTTGTCATGATGATGAGGCAAGTCCCCTGCAAAGACAGCTGTTTGGTCGCGCCCGCGCCTCACACACAACAAAGTACTGGAAATGTGACATCGCAGCTTGTTCGTTATAAAAAATAAAATACAGTTAAAAAAATAAAAATATACAAAAGGTGCCATTCAGCAAGAGCAGCTGCTCCACTTCACCGAAAGAGAGTGGTCATTTAACCACTATGAGAGCAATGCAGGTTTACCTTCAGTTACGTTTTTAATAATTAGTTTTGGCTTGTTTAGCTAGCCTACATGGTTGTATATGCTTATGGGTCTCGTTAATAAAAAGGGTCGTGCTAAAAAAAAAAAAAGTTTAAAAACTGGTGTATTTTTGTTTTGCCTCAATACTTTAATACAATGAAAATATATATGATACTATATTATTAATATAATAAACTTGCCTGACAATATTGTTAACATGGTTACATATGTAGTTGTGGAATTTTCCCAGTCAGACTCGTTTGTCGGTGTTTGTTGGGGCAGTGTGAACATGACAGTTTTTTCTCATAGAATTCTAAATCAAATGGCCAACTTGTTCGTTGGCGTTTGTTGGTGTTTGTTGGCGTTTGTCGGTGCGGTGTGAATTGGCCTTTATGGAGCGGCAGTGATACAGCGTTTCCTCGGTTACCGCTGTAAACAATGCTGAAATGCACTAATAATTAGCTACTTTATTCGGAGGTAAGAGGAAAATAAAATGCCATTGCCATCTAAATCTTTCTGAAGACTGATCTCCTTTTAGAGATTAATTCATAATCCCTCACCCCCAATTCAATATTTATATTTTCTTCCTATATTTCGAGCATCGTGAACAGTGAGCTGCTTCGCGTCCTTCTTCAGCGTCTCTGGCCTCTTGTTAACGGCCGTTTACAGACTTAGACATAACGTGGGCTATTTACATTTCTCTGTCTGTCCCAGTAGCTCCAGAAAATAACATAAAAACAAATACAAAAATACAGTACAAAGACTGAAATATAAATGTATTTTTGTACTCATATTTCTGCTATTTTCGCGATCGACGGGTTGGCGACCACTGCTACAGTGTTTCCCAACCTCTGTCACGACCGAGGGGTCTAAATATTTACGAGGGGTCACCAAGCTCACTCTAGTTTGAGGGTTACAAGTAGGGATGAAACGGTTACCGGTTTGACATGATAAGCCACTATACAATTCTCTACGATTTGTATTACAGTTTAATATTTTAATCATAAAACCATATTTGATTATCAGGATTTGAAAAACTCATGGTAAATACTGTCCAGCATTAAGTAAAGTTAGCACTCAGGCAGGTGCAGTGTGCAGCCTAGCTTTTGTTTTGCGGGAAAACATGGTGGAAAGAAGTCAGAATTGCTGTTCCATAAGTGCCACCTACTGACAGAAAATGGATTTACATTTTCATTCAACCTGTCTGTGTTTTTTGTTTGTGAAAATCAGACCAGATTTTTATGCACTATTGCAAATTTGAACCGGTTGATGGAGAATAAAAATCTAAACAATTCGGGTAAGTTATCTAGAAATATTCATGGAGTTGATATTCATTTAACATGTTTAAAGGCTGAAATGTGAGGTTTATCATTTTATAAAACTTTTTTGTCAATACTTTATTTGAAAATGTAGTAGCCTACATATTAGTAGATAACAACATGTAAGTCACCCAGCCAGCACTCTAGTTCATTTAAAATTAGTCGTCATTGTTAATGTTATGTTAATGTAAATATTTTATTGTTATTTATGTAATGTTAATGTATTATTTTAATATTAATATAATTATTTTATTTTAATTTGTGAATCACTCCTATACTATACTATACTATACTATAAGCAACATTCAATCAGATTAGAGGTCTGAAACAAACTTTTCTATAATATAGAAATTACCTTTAAAGTCAGCCCTGACTCATCAGGCTTATGCATTTCCTGAGAGAGGGAGCAGAAAGAAACAAAAATAAATAAAACATCAGCAGTAGAACTTGTCTTTGAAATGAAACATCAAATGCATTAAGAAGTTCCCTGGCAAAGGCCAGCTGCGATGACTCAAATTAAATTGAATTGCCAAGTCAGTTGTACAGATAAAAGTTAAGATAAGGCAGTCGATTAAGAGCTTTAATAATGAGCTTGCCATTAATGATATTGGAGGCTAAAAACATCAATCTGGATGAGTATCGTTTTTAGTCTTGAGCCATGCGCCATACAAGCTGTTCTAAAGCAGCTCAACAAAATCACACTGAGATACATATCATTTTGGGGAACAAAGGAACAATCTTTGGAATACTCAAGTCACACACACACACACACACACACACACACACACACACACACACACACACACACACACACACACAGGTTTGTTTTTGTGAATTGTGGGGACATTCCACAGGCGTAATGATTTTTATACTGTACAAACTGTATTTTCTATCGCCCTACACCAACCCTATACCTAAACCTACCCATTACAGAAAACTGTGCACATTTTTACTTTCTCAAAAAAACTCATTCTGTATGATTTATAAGCCTTTTGAAAAATGGGGACATTGGGTAATGTCTTCATAAGCCACCCTCTCCTTGTAATACCTATGTCATACCCATGTCATTATACAAATTTGTGTCCTGATAGGTCACTAAAATGCACGCACACACACATATATACACTGATCAGGCATAACATTATGATCACCTTCCTAATGTTGTGTTGGTCCCACTTCTGCTGCCAAAACAGCACTGACCCATCGAGGCATGGACTCCACTAGACCCCTGAAGGTGTGCTGTGGTATCTGGCACCAAGATGTTAGCAGCAGATCCTTTATGTCCTGTAAGTTACAAGGTGGGGCCTCCATGGACCGGACTTGTTTGTTCAGCACATCCCACAGATGCTCAATTTGATTGAGATCTGGGGAATTTGGAGGCAAAGTCAACACCTCAAACTCGTTGTTGCGCTCCTCCTCAAACCATTCCTGAACCATTTTTGCTTTGTGGCAGGGCGCCTTATTCTGCTGAAAGAGGCCACAGCCACCAGGGAATACTGTTTCCATGAAAGGGTGTACATGGTCTGCAACAATGCTTAGGTAGGTGGTATGTGTCAAAGTAACATCCACATGGATGGCAGGACCCAAGGTTTCCCAGCAGAACATTGCTCAAAGCATCACACTGCCTCTGTCGGCTAGCCTTCTTCCCATAGTGCATCCTGGTGCCAAGTGTTCCCCAGGTAAGTGACGCACCCGGCCGTCCACGTGATGTAAAAGAAAACATGATTCATCGGACCAGGCCACCTTCTTCCATTGTCCGTGGTCCAGTTCTGATGCTTACGTGCCCACTGTTGGTGCGTTCGGTGGTAGACAAGGGTCAGCATGGGCACCCTGACTGGTCTTCAGCTATATGCAGCCCTATACGCAACAAACTGTGATAAATTGTGTATTCTGACACCTTTCTATCAGAACCAGCATTAACTTCTTGAGCAATTTGAGCTACAGTAGCTCATCTGTTGGATCAGACCAAATGGGCCAGCTTCTTTCGCTCCCCACGTGCATAAATGAGCCTTGAGTGCCCATGACCCTGCCGCTGGTTCACCACTGCTCCTTCCTTGAAGCACTTTTGATAGATACTGACCACTGCAGACCGGGAACATCCCACAAGAGCTGCAGTTTTAGAGATGCTCTGACTCAGTCGTCTAGCCATCACAATTTGGCCCTTGTCAAACTCACTCAAATCCTTACGCTTGCCCATTTTTCCTGCTTCTAACACATCAACTTTGAGGACAAAATGTTCACTTGCTGCCTAATATATCCCACCCACTAACAGGTGCCGTGATGAAGAGATAATCAGTGTTATTCACTTCACCTGTCACTGCCTGATTGGTGTATACGTGTGTGTATAACATTACACATATTATAATCCTAAAAAAACGTATCATGGTTTCCACAAAAATATGAAGCAGGACAGCTGTTTTCCATTGTAATAATAATAAGAAATGTTTCTAGAGCACCAAATCAGCATATGGTAATGATTTCTGAAGGGACACTGAAGAATGATGCTGAAAATTCGACATTGGCATCACAGGAATGAATTACATTTTAAAATATATTAAAATGGAAAACAGTTATTTTAAATTGTAGCAATATTGCACAATATCACTGTTTTACTGTGCTTTTTATTAAAAAAAAAAATGCAATGGTGAGCATTAGAGACTTCTTTCAAAAACTCAAATTTACACACTCTTATGTGTGAGGAAGAGATGGAAATTTAAGTCACTAAATACCAACCATTGAAAGTTTGACTGCAAAACTTTACAAAATTAATTTCAGATGTCAGTTCACTGAAACAAGCATCCTTTGTGCCAAACACAAAATTCTCATCTGCAAAGTGTCAAATAGCAGCCCTAGGCAGTTAGCAGTGAGTAAAAAGATTTTCAATACGACTTATGTGCCAATTCTGTTTCGAAAACTCAGATGACAATTCAGACAAGAATTAAATTACCGCTAGGTCATTCGCTTGGGAATTTTCTCCACAGACATTTCTGATTCACGCAGCAATAAAATCACAGACTAGTGCATACAAGTGCTGAATTACATTATGTCCCCATGTAAAACAATTACAGTCTGAATAAGGAATTTGATCTATGTCCATACTATATGTACATAATAGTATCACTTAGATCTTGCTAACAATTTCCATATTCGTTTCATAAAAATGACACTTCATCAATAAGCTGACCAATACATAAAGCAAAAAGAAGTCATATAAAGTTTGATCTCCTATTCAGTGTTATTTAGTGCTATATTTATTATATTCAATGAACAAACTATAACATAGGCTATATATAAAAAATAAATTCATAGTACACACATAGACACTGCTGTATTTGCACAGACAGACAGTCCATCAGAGTCTGTTTTAGTGTGATTGGGAGAAGCTTAGCTCCTGTTCTAGAAGCCTGACATAATGGCACATTCATTTTTATGTTACAAATCCTCTTCCATCCTCAATATAAATGACACAGCAAGATATCAGTGCAAGCCATACACTGTATTTGGCAAATCATTTATTTATCTGTCATCAGATAGGCTACATGTTTCTGACAGCTTTACTGTCAGGGGTGTACAATATAACCTTCTGATCAGTTCACTGCTCCTGAGATATGTGGATGAAAAGCAGATGGATAATATATTTATATTTTTTAGAAATAAACCGAGGAGCAAGTTCGCTAAACCGAGTGCCATTTTTAAGCACAATTTAAATGCCATACCTGCTAAATGTATTGCGAAAATAGTAATTAATGTTACCTTAATTTGTCATTTTAATTTGTTTAAAAAGTAATAAAAGTTGTTGGTATTAATTTCAGCTAGAAACTGTATGTATACAGTGGGTATGTTATTGAAATTTTGCAACAACACCCCTGAGGTCAGACTAGAACTGTGTGAGAGTCCATATGGTGGATTTGTTGTGGCAGGGAAATGAAGTTTGACCTGTGTGGTGCTGTTGGGTCATTGTCTTTTGGCTATGTCACATGTGCACCTCAAAGACCCCGGGTGCAAGCAAAGGAGAAGACAATAAACATTAGATGCTCATCATCGTGAGCTGCCAGCAGGGTTATGTTGACTCACCCTTCTTGATCTGAGCAGTAAGATGACTCCTATTCTGTCAAACAGATGAAAGGTTAAAAAAAAAAAAAGTCATCAAAACCAAGGAGTCAGAAGCTACCATCTCATTAACACATGACAAAACTATATCAAAACATTTTAATTCAAATGACCAAAACACAACCAGCTTTGCATTTGCACTCCAGATAGTTGTAATAATGGAAGAAACCTATAATTGTTTTGCATGAAGTGATACAAATGGATTTTAAGTGACTCATTAATTGTGATGAGATAAAGCAAAGAGAATAGGAGAGATGACAGGGTTTCTCTGTTCAGATGACCTTGGAATTCAATTTAGACTTCTTGCACATCAAAAATCCCTAGCACACCAATGAGATTCAAATTACTGTATTCAAAATGAGTGGCACATATTAAATGCGGCCAGACCAAGAGAGAGCAAATCAAGAGGAACTGATGAAAAAAAAATCTTCCTCTCAAAAGTTTTTTTTTTTTTTTTTGAAAAGCAGCGATTGATTTGCAAGAGGCATCCACTATATATAACTGCCCCTAGTTAGCAATTAAACTGTTTGCCAACAGACCTGTGTGATTTGATCAAAGGAGTGATGTTTACATGCTTAAATGACTCATCTGATTTGAGCCCAAGCATGCTCCTTAAATGCATCTCCTTAATGCATTTGCTCTAAAAATCAAGAGCACTTTTTGTCATCCTCAAAGAGAATTAATCCACTGAGGTTTTCACAGGTGAGTTAATAAGATGGGAGTGCCTCAAAGAAAGCTACAGATTCTAGAGTGTCACAGTTAGTTAGGAAAGCAATATTTTGTGGGCAACTGGGACAGGCATATTAATTGTCTCCAATATATGTTTGCCAGCTGCAATTAGGAATTGGTGTACATTAGGAAATAAATTCATACCTTTGGTTAGCACTGTAACACTCTCCATCCCATTTCTGCTTCAGGTTCCTGATTGTAGACTCAGAGAGAAGACTTCTTTAAATGGAGAGTTCACCCCAAAATTAAAATTCTGTTATTTACTCATTCTTTTATTGAGCTTTAATAAATTATAAAACTAACAACAGGTACATTTTAAGTCATTTATCTCAACAGTAGAATGTGGCACTAGGTCAGGTCAAGTCAACTTTATTTATAGCACTTTATAATACAGATTGTTTCAAAGCAGCTTTACAGGGATAAACAAGAAAATAATGATACAATGATGCAAACAGAGTCCAATTCTGCTGTAAAGCAGCTCTAAAAAAAACTGTGTTTTTGTTCGGTTGAGGTCAGTTTAGTAACCGTTCGATAACTGTGTAAAGATTATCAAATATGAAATGAGTTCAGTTTAGCTATAAAGCAGCTCTGCATCAAACAGTGATGTCATCATGCAGCTCAGTTCAGTTCTCATCCAATAGAGTCAGAACAGACAAATCAATAATATTGATGTATATGATGTGACTCCTAACTAAGCAAGCCAGAGGCGACAGAGGCAAGAAACCCAAACTCCATTGGAGACAGAAATGGAGAGAAAAAAAAGAAAAAAGAAATTGGGAAAAACCAGGCTTAGTTGGGGGACCAGTCCTCCTCTGGCCAAACGAACCAACATGGTGTGGTTTAATTCCAGGCTGCATCACAACAAAATTCTTTTTTCCTCTGATTCCTTGGGTCAAGCCAATTCGAATGCACACTATGACGTCATTTTCCGTGATGAAAATTTTTCCGCCATTTTGAATTTTCTGAAAAACGTACTTTTTCGAACTCCTCCTAGGCCGTTACTCCGATTTTCATGAAAATTGAACCAGATCATCTTCAGACCATGCCGACAAAAAGTTTTGGAATTCAAGTCGATTCCTCAAACCGTATTCAAAAAACACGCAAAAAAATTTAAGGTTGCGCTTGCAAAAATAGACGTAAGGCTGTATCTCCGTAACGCTTTATTGTATTCAGACCAAACTTGGTACATGTCATTACAAGCATGACCTGAGGCATCATGCAGTGTTTCGGCACAGCGCCACCTACTGGTGCGGAGATATGAAAAATGGCTATTTTTGCTTATAACTTCTGATGGCTTTGTCCAAAAATCATAAATTTGGTCTCGTTAGATTCAGGGCATCATGCTGAGTCAAATTATATCAAATTTTTACATATCAGCCATTTTGGCCGTCGGCCATTTTGAATTTTATAACGATATGCTAACGCATTAGCATATCGTTATGAAACTTGGTATGCGTCTTTGGCACCATGTCCTTACAATATTCAAAAATGTTTGGTGCCACCTTGTGGTCAAAAGTTATAACAAAATTTACAAAAATGCTAATAACGTTTGACAGTATTAACCAATTGTAATGAAACTGGACTCAGTAGATTCCTTGGGTCATGCTGAGAACATAGATATCAAATTTGACATAGTCGGCTGAACTTCCTGTCCGCCATATTGTTTTTCTTTAAAAACCTACTTTTTCGAACTCCTCCTAGACCGTTGCTCCGATTTTCACCAGAATTGAATTGTATCATCTTCAGACCATGCCGACAAAAAGTTATGGATTTCAATTTGATATATCAAACCGTTTTTATATACCGGAGCAACGATTTTGAGGCATGATGCAAAACTCACTCTTTAAGCTGTATCTCTGCAATGCTTTGACATATTGACACCAAACTTTGCAAGTGTCATTGTCACCTCACTCTGACCATACCACAACAATTGGCCGAAAGTGATGAACCAGTAAATCCTCATTTTTGATCATTTTTCAGCTCATTTGCCTAGAATGATCACTGTTGCAGTTGGTCTGATGCTCACAGCCGTGTTGGCTGGCTTATTGTGCCGTTTTTGTGCTTGGCCCCGTAATTGCTGCTTGCAGCTATATTTTCAAATGAATCTGTTGATCTAGTTCACAAAACCAGTGAATGATCAGTTTAAAATCAGACTGAACCAGTTGTCAAATTCTACTCACAAATCTGGTTGCAGCAGTTAACAGCTCACTGAAATGAAATTCTGGTCTGTTTCTCACAAAAAGGTTCTTATCTTACGGCTTCAGAAGACTTGAAATATAGTGCATGAGTCATATGGGCCACTTTCATCATGCCTTAATGTTGCTTGTGTGTCCTTTTTAAAGCTGAAAATAAAGAAAAAATCATATTTTATGTTCTATAGAAAAAAGTCATACTGTTTTGGAGTGACAAGGCTGGATAAATGGATAAATTTGCATTATTTATTTTTTTTTTTTTTATGTGAGCTATTCCTTGAAATCTATGTGTAAATCAAACACATTTGGAACTGTTTCCTCCTGATAAGGAATATTCTGAAAATCAATTTTGGTCAAGACCAAAAAGAGTATAATTGAAGGAATAAAAGACAAAAATGCATGGAGCATAAAGAGCAGTTGCAAGTTCAGGTTTTTGTCATGCACCTCACTGGACTGCTTGTCACACCGTGAAGAAGATTAAAATGTCTAGGAAATGAGGCTCAACTATTGGCATGATTAATGTCCATGAAGTATAATTAAAGACTTTTAGTTAATTCCCTTGTCTTCTGACACTTTAACCAGTTTTAATCATCCCCACTGACTGGTCATGCATAATTGCAGAACCTCTACAGACCGACAAACTATTAACTCCATAAAATATGGAGTTAATAGTTTGCAGCATGTGTCTGGGAATGTGCTTCAGTACAATGACCTCTGAAGTGCTTCCGGTGTGTGGTGTATAAGGTTCATTCATGCTGCAAAACTAATATGTATCTGATTATTAGTGCCAGCGTGTCTTTCTCTAAGTTAATTACATTACTTTCAACTTCTTTTCTGTGTTGAAATGTGCCATTGTTTCCTTTAATGCAGAAACTGTGGTTTAATTTTCAGTTTGAAATCAGCAAGGAACAACTTTTGCATTATAAATGGCATTCTCCTGTATCATTTTTTACTTCTTTCACATAAAGAAATCATTCCTTATAGAACCTATACCTATATGAAGCATTGTATAATAGTAATGGAAGCAAGTGGACATATGACACATGCTAGGAAATACAGAGAGCAATCTGCACTGCTTCACTACTCCAGCTGGGAGATATGATCACATAAAAAGTGTTTAGGTTATTTAATTGCATTTTGTTCACTGCTTCAAGGCTTTCAATGACCCCCTTCAGAGACCTGCATATTGTTAATGACTGCCTGTTCTGTTCCTGATGACGTTCACTGCTGGAATTACATAACATTTTATTTTTCATATTACATAAAGTTTTTCCAGCTCCTCACATTTCTAAGAAGTTATCATTATTGGTGTCAGAAAGTTAAATGTATTTGTAATAATCTTGGCTGAAGGGCTCATTCAGAGTTCATTGTATAACTGAGAGCTGATTAAGTATAATTACTTTTTCACTGGAATGGCAAAGTTAAACTATTGCAGCGATTGTTTGAGATGATAAGCAAACGTGCAGTATACAAGTATATGGTCAATTTGTCAGTGTCATATTTGTGAGGGGCCAGCAAATTTCAAGGGTAACAATGGAATGTCTAATGTGATTTACACTTTGTACTTGCATATGAATTTTAATAATTAATAACATGTTAAGAAATATATTTATAAAAAAAAAATCTTCTACATTGTTTATATGTAGTTTATTGTACACATGTAAAACATGGTCATCTTAGTTCCCTTAATGTGAAACCACACAGCTACTTCTTTTTAAGATGTTGAATGGAAAAATATTGTATAATTAGACAAGATTTTACTTTTATTTTATGATCTACTATAGAATTTAGTACCAGACACTCTGGCGGAGATGGAATAAACATCTTTATGCCAAAGTGACAAACTCTCCATTCTTTATAATTGATTTTCAGCAAGGACAAGTGGTTATCACCAGTTGTTAAATGAGAAAAAAAAAAGTATATTTTGTCATTATTTAGTTTCTTTCTCTCTAATAATATTGAGATATGAAAAAAAATAAAAAAGAAAAAAAAAAAAGCAATACATATGAGACTTGAAATTTCTTAATAATGAGCTGAGGTTTGCCAAAACTTCTTTTCATGTATATCTGCCAAAAACAGCTCTAGATTATTTTTACCCACCATGGATAGCCTATTTTACCCTTTCATTTCACAAATCATCTGAAAATTTCACAACAGAAAAGTGCAATAAGTTTCCTCCTGTGATAAAATTACTAGCAACGAATGAAAAATAGCTTAGATTGTTTTGAACTAATTAACGTACAAAAAAAAAAAAAAAAAGGTTTTTGGCTCATAATCATAGGGGAACCACTTTTGGTGCTATGTAGCACCATATCTTTAAAGGCACTCTACAGCACCTTTGTCAAATGGTGCTATGTAGAACCCATAAGAGGTGCCATATCGCATTTTATTTCTTCAACAAAAATGGTGCTAAGCAGCACCAAAAGTGGTTCTTTGGCTCGTAAAGAACCTTTAAAAGGGCTTAACAGATTCTTTGTACAGCAATGGTGCTATATAGCACAACCCCAAACCACTGAAGAACCTCTGAAGAACCATACAGGGGCTTAACCGGTTCTGTATATGGTAGCGGTGCTATATAGCACCTCAGTCATCCCAAAGAACCAGTGAAGAACCACTGAAGCACCAAGATTTATGTGCTATACAGCACTTAAAGTGGTTCCCCTATGATTACAAGCCAAAGAACCACTTTTAATACTATATAGCACCATTTTTTTTTTTAGAATGTAGTGCTGTGACACATTGTTAATTGTTAAACATTGTTAATCAGTTCCTATAGCAATTCATTTTTCTACTTATAAGTCAGCAATTGAAAAAATAATCTTGATTCCTCTGTGCTCAGTAATGACCTGTCTTTAATCTTCCATTCTTGCCAAAATAATTGAAAAGAACCCTACAGACAAAAAAAAAAAAAAAAGCTGGTGTTTAGTGAGTAAACACTGAAGTAGAATTACACACTTTAAATATCTTTAAATCCACCTCCATAATATAGGATAATCTGCTTGTCCAGTAGACAAGAGGAGCCTTTCCAGGTTGCGTGACACCTTTGTCTGATGTTCGTAGAGGATCCAATGTAGGATTGCATACATGAGCTTTGCGCAAGGAACAGACAGAAAGTCATTATTCACTTCTCAAAACTCATATTTTCCCCTCTACTAGAGCTCAAAAACCCATTCACACTTGTGATCAATTCAAACATGATACATTTAGATGTGTTGCATCAAGTCAAAACCTATTTCATCAATATCAAAGTAAAATATAAAAAAGGGAAAAACAAACAAAAAATGCTATATATTAGTTAAATTAGGTACACTGAGAGAGAAAAAAAAGTTATATATAGGTGTGCTGTGTCTGACCGAGAAAACAAACAAGCTTGCTAACAAAGTGTCAGGAATGAAGAATCCAACAGAAGCTTGGCTCAGCACCCTCTTATCCTGTTGGAAACAGGCTAAAGCAGCAAGGCTGGCTATTATCTGGTTGAAAAATGAGAAGTCATTGACCAGAACTACAGGCAGTGTATCTGCCATTTCTGTCACACAGTAAGGTGCTGCTCAGAGCAATGAAAAATATTTGTATTCTAAAAGGCACAAAGCACAGAAACCATAACAAGTGGTTATTTGCTCCTGCACTGGTAAATAAACATTTTTATTTTGGTTTAGACAGCTGGCTATTGGAAATATGAGCATAAAGATACATGCCTCAACCCTGTATCCCCAGGAACACCACGGGCACTTCTAGGGTCAGTGGATATCTGAGGCTTCAACCAGGCATCTGTTTCTGAGCCCATCCTTTGAAGTTTTCCACTTTAAAATAAATCTTGATATGCTACATCTGCAAAAAAGTCATTTTATCAAGTAAATCTTAATATTACTGGAGCTGCTAAATCTAAAAAATTCTCACTAACATTCATCTCAGCTTTAAATGTACCCAAAGGTCAGAAGTTGAGAGTTTGTATTGTGGTATATTAAGGAGACTTTTTTTAGTCCATGTGAGTCAAGGTTATGTATTTGCTAGTGTACAGCTTATAAAAAAAATCAATTTGACAAAATATAATGAATACCTTTTTATAAATTATAAAATGAATGTTTTTTTTCTTGAGCATCATTTCTGAAGATTCATATGAGACTGAAGGCTATAATAGCTGCTGAAAATTCAGCATTGCCATAACGAATAAATTCCATTTTGATAAACGTTTTAATAAAAAGACAACAGTTTTTTTTTTTTTTAAATTGCAATAATTTTTTACAATGCACCAATTTTTACTGTATTTTTGATCACTATACTGTATTTTTGAACTTTTCCGAAAACATACCAACCCTAAACTTTTGCACAGTAGTTTACAGCATTTAACAATAAGTCTTTCTCTTTCTTGTATTGCTACACAGGGGTTTGTCCAATCAGTTACTTTGTATAATCTCCCTACACCTGCACCTAGCTATCAAGTATCAAAATATGGTTCAATTAAATAAAATAGGTGACAAGCCCTTTGATATGTCCTGCCCAAACTTCCTGTTTCAATAGGAAGCAGTCTCAAGCCTCTGTGAAAACACTCTCATGCTGCATCCCTATTCGCCTACACATACTACGCCCTAAAAATAGTATTCTTTTTATGAAGAAAAAGCACATACTTTTGAGTGTGCAGCAGAGGAGTAGACAAGCTTTGGGACATACTATCACGTCATAAAATATGACGTGTTTTAAATGATTGCTCTCTGTCGCTTAGTTACACGCATCCTGTCACTGTAAACTGGCATGTCAACTATCTTGTCACAGTTAACATCCTCCACATTTCATTTAATTTCCTTCCGTATAGAAGAGAAATGCAGTAGCACGTTGACATTTAAAAGTAATGGCCAAAGGGATCTTTATAAAAGTTCACATTGTTGTTGCAGATGGAATAAAACATGGATAACATTAAATAAATGGTTACACTTTATTTTACAGTGCCATGGTTACGTTGTAATTACTCAAATAAGTACTGAGCACTATTAATTAACTGCATGTACTTACTATAGAGTTACAGTTAGGGTTTGGTTTATTATAGGGTTTTGTTGAGTTAATTACTTGTAATTATGCATAATTTACTGTTATTACTATAGTGAGTACATGTAGTAATGTGTAACTACGGCACTGTAAAATAAAGTGTTACCAAATAAATAAATAAATATGTATATATATATATATAATATATACAAACCCGATTCCAAAAAAGTTGGGACACTGTACAAATTGTGAATAAAAAAGGAATGCAATAATTTACAAATCTCCTAAACTTATATTTTATTCACAATAGAATGTAGATAACATATCAAATGTTGAAAGTGAGACATTTTGAAATGTCATGCCAAATATTGGCTCATTTTGGATTTCATGAGAGCTACACATTCCAAAAAAGTTGGGACAGGTGGCAAAAAGAGGCTGGCAAAGTTAAATGTACATATAAGGAACAGCTGGATGACCAATTTGCAACTTATTAGGTCAACATGATTGGGTATAAAAAGAGCCTCTCAGAGTGGCACTGTCTCTCAGAAGTCAAATTGGGCAGAGGATCACCAATTCCACCAATGCTGTGGCGAAAAATAGTGGAGCAATATCAGAAAGGAGTTTCTCAGAGAAAAATTGCAAAGAGTTTAGAGTTATCATCATCTACAGTGCATAATATCATCCAAAGATTCAGAGAATCTGGAACAATCTCGGTGCGTAAGGATCAAGGCCGGAAAACCATACTGGATGCCCATGATCTTCGGGTCCTTAGACGGCACTGCATCACATACAGGAATGCTACTGTAATGGAAATCACAACATGGGCTCAGGAATACTTCCAGAAAACATTGTCGGTGAACACAATCCACCGTGCCATTCGCTGTTTCCGGCTAAAACTCTATAGGTCAAAAAAGAAGCCATATCTAAACATGATCCAGAAGCGCAGACATTTTCTCTGGACCAAGGCTAATTTAAAATGGACTGTGGCAAAGTGGAAAACTGTTCTGTGGAAAACTGGGACGCCATGTCATCCGGACTAAAGAGACAAGGACAACCCAAGTTGTTATCAGCGCTCAGTTCAGAAGCCTGCATCTCTGATGGTATGGGGTTGCATGAGTGTGTGTGGCATGGGCAGCTTACACATCTGGAAAGGCACCATCAATGCTGAAAGGTATGTCCAAGTTCTAGAACAACTCCCATCCAGACGTCATCTCTTTCAGGGAAGACCTTGCATTTTCCAACAAGACAATGCCAGACCACATACTGCATCAATTACAACATCATGGCTGCGTAGAAGAAGGATCCGGGTACTGAAATGGCCAGCTTGCAGTCCAGATCTTTCACCCATAGAAAACATTTGGCGCATCATAAAGAGGAAGATGCGACAAAGAAGACCTAAGACAGTTGAGCAACTAAAAGCCTGTATTAGACAAGAATAGGACAACATTCCTGTTCCTAAACTTGAGCAACTTGTCTCCTCAGTCCCCAGACGTTTGCAGACTGTTATAAAAAGAAGAGGGAATGCCACACAGTGGTAAACATGGCCTTGTCTCAACTTTTTTGAGATGTGTTGATGCCATGAAATTTAAAATCAACTTATTTTTTCCTTAAAATGATACATTTTCTCAGTTAAAACATTTGATATGTCATCTATGTTGTATTCTGAATAAAATATTGAAATTTGAGACTTCCACATCATTGCATTCTGTTTTTATTTACAATTTGTACAGTGTCCCAACTTTTTTGGAATCGGGTTTGTATATATATATATATATATATATATATATATATATATATATATATATATAATGTTTTCGCCATGTTTTGTATATTTTTGAACACTTTTTCTAGTCACTTTTTAGTCAGTCTCCTTTGAGTTGCTATAATTGATATTTCAAATTCAATTTGTTATCTGTTATTTGTGTTGTAGTTGCAGAATGAAAAGACGTACGTACACCTTCTAAACTGACAAAGCTTTATCTGAATTGTTAAAAGTATCTTTTTTTTTTCATTGTCTGAAGAAAAGGTGAATTGTGTGTGCTTGTGTGTGAAAACCAACCACCATGCCTATTTATAGCAGCATTAGTTTAGAATCTTTTTTAACCCATTTTACTGTCTAAATAAAAATCTAATCAAAAGTGTAATCACTTAGAAAAGCAATATCATATCTCTCCTCAATAAGCTGCCTTATTTAAGGTACATTATCATTCACGTAATGGTGTGGGACGAGTTATGATTTGAGTCGAAAAACAAGAAGAATAAGCATAAGCAATAACAATAGCAATGCTAATTAACATATCTAAGCTGAGAATGAGCTCAGCTGTGGTAAGTAGGCTGTATCTGTTTATACCGTGTTGTGCTTTCAAATTCAATTTGTGTGTGTGTGTGTGTGTATGTGTGAATGTGTGTGCTGAAAATATCATTACATTTAGAACACAACAAATCCAGTCTCTCTGTTTCTCTAGCTTACACAATTATATATACATACAGGACAAAAAAGGTAACATTTTATATGAGTGCTCTAATAGTATTAATGCATGCTTGTCACAATGAGCGAGAAAGGTTGAAACAACAGAGGAGAGTCTGCTGGCAAAAAGAGAACGTGACAGAGCTTGTAATAAAACGTGAATCAACATTGGTTTTTATCACTCAACAGGTAAGATATTTTATTGAATAAATAAATTACCAAATGTAGCTCTCTAGCAGAGTTCTTTGTAAAGCATTGTGAAGGGTTGTATTCTGCACAGTCACACTGAAGCACAACCAAAACAATGTTATTCTGCAAAATGCATGCAGTTTTGTTTTTTAACCACAAGAGGGCCAAAAGTTACATAGTGTACCTTTACATGTTAAAAGACTAGAATTAGCATGAAAGGTATTGCAACAGTTTTAACTGTTCTACACTTTCTGAAGAATGTCATTAGGATTGGACATGTTTTTGAGACTTTGACCTACAATATATTCTGGGATCTCCTACCACTTTAATTGATGTTTTGTCAATGGCTGATTGCTGGGTTTAGTAGGCGACAGAGTACTTCTTGAAGATTGTCACTTCACAAGCCTTCACTTCACCATATGGACTGATATCCGCACAGCAAAATCTGTAGGTCACAAAAATCTCAGTCTATATAAGGGCACAAGAGTTTCTCAGCCACTGGCTTATTAATGAGAATACTTTCCACTCCTCCACTAGATTTAGTCTACTCTCAGAGGAAATAACTCATGTGGCTAGGGATTTTTTCAGTGATTTATATACTAGGGAGAGCCAATTAGCAGAAAACAAAGCATGGCATTATGGTCTACATGACAAAAGGAGGGCAAAGGTGTTCGGTGGCCAGCTTGACTGTTAGTGTAACTGATGGTTCCATCGATCAAGAGTGGATCTTTATGTTTGACTGATTCATACTGTCATGGTAGCTGCCACCAGCTCTGAGGCAGGAACTGGGTCATGAGAACTCTTTAATAGGCAAAGCTGCGGTGGGTCTCATTTAAATTTGCCTTGGGCAGGAACTAATTGAGCATGTTCTTTTTTTCTTGCGTATTTCCATTTAAATCTAAACCTTAGAAAATTAGAAGATTTAGATAAATGCACAAACAATGATTAACTCGCAAACGTAATGCAACTCGTACCCACAACAACCAAGACAAACCCTGACTTTTTGTTTCTGCATTAATCAGTTAGATTGAGCGTCCACCATCATTAGACATCAGCGCCATGATGCTGATTATTCTGATTTCAGTGTAATTACAAATGTCTGGGGAGGACTGAACACTCAAACTGTTTCACCAAAAAATGTAAAATTCTGTCATCATGTTCCAAACCCATATGACATTTTGCATGGAACTTAAAAAGAGAAATTTCAAAGAATGTACTGGTCATACTTTTCCATTTTGTCTGATTCGTAATTGATTTATTCACAAACTTTGTAAACTGTATCAGTTTATTAAAAAACAAAACACTGCTTTAAAATCAGTTCTTCATTCATTCATTTATTCAAGAAAGTTATGTTGGCTTTTTAAATAAACGACTTGTCCTTTTTAAATAAATTCTTCCTTTAATGAGTCTTAATGTGGATTCCTCTTTTTTTATTTGTCCTTTGGTGCATATTTAAGGTTATTTGCTGTGTCGCTGACATGGAGCATTGTCTGTTTGGGAGCAATTAATGCTTAAGTGTTGTTCACAGTTTTTCCCCTCTTGCTTGTGTATGATTGCAGAAAGGTCAGCGGAGCCATTTTATGAGCTTGTTCTTCCATTACTCATTTGAATGCTGCAGTTTGACACTGAATGTCCCTCAGAGCCCCTGGGAGCTCCATATACTACACAGAGACTCACAGATGGAGGCTTGTGGAGAGACGAGAGATTCTAGGAACATGTGTTGCTAGTAAAAGCGAATTGCTGGTACGTGTAAGTGACTTTTGATTATTTTCAGCGGATGCACTCATGCATCATCTGTCTTGAGCACTTTGATCAGATAGTTGTTAAAGGTATACGCAGTTCCATTTCCAAATAGATATGGAAATGGTTTTCCCTGCATGTGGAACAATACAAGGCTTGAAAATATAATCTGTTGTTATGCACTCGATATGAAACTACAAATTGGAAAAACGGTTGGATGCAGACCCATTAATGTGGTCAGCCTACTGTACAGGTCTCATTGACTTGTTTTCCAGGGCATTTGAATCATGGTATATGTTGATTTGTCCTCATTATCACTTTATCAGTCTAATTTACACCTTAACAGCAGTGCCCTGCCAGCACAACAGCTGGAGACAAACTATATATGTTGCACATTTGTTTTACAGAGAACTGAATTTTCACAGAACTATGCTGTATGACTGATTATTCACTGATTATTTGATTTATTATAACTTAACTAAACACCAGCATTAAAAATAATAGTATAAAAAATGTATTAATTTATTCAGAAATCCATAAAAATGCTATTCATACATACAATGGCTTACATTTCTCTTCTATTTTGAGATTCATGAAGTTGGTTGGCATATTTTTTTATTTTAACACTTTACAATCATTAATTTGTTAACATAAGTTAACGGACTAACAATAAACAACAGTTCTACAGCATTTATTAATCTCAGTTAATGTAAATTTCTAAATTTACTAATACATTGTTTAAATCAAAAGTTGTATCTGTTAACATTTAATGCACTAACATGAACAAACAAAAAACAATTGTAATTTTTATTAACTAACATTAACAAAGCTTAATACATGCTGTAAAAATACAGTGCTCATGTTAACTAATGCGTTAAGTAATCTTAACAAATGAGACCTTATTGTAAAACTGCTTCACTGCTTATTAATTACAAAAATACTGTGTGCACCAATTCAAAACAACCAACATGCAGAAAAATGCCTATATATATATATATATATATATATATATATATATATATATATATATTAGTCATGTAGTGGACCCCTGCCGACCTTGCGTAAAAAAAAATAAATAAATAAAAAAAAAAAAATCAAATGATTATTTGACCTTTTCATGAAAAGGCAAGGTTAGTTTAAGTTATAAAATGTCATGATGTTTTACTCCTTAAAAACTTTATATTCATTATATTTATGAAATATTAATTCATACTTTGTGAAAAACAAAAGTACTGTTTACCTCAATAAGTATATTAAAAAATGTTTTGAAGATGTTTACTTGTATTCAAAGACTAAGGAAAACAGTCAGCTGAACATTTTCTTTAAAATCGTTTTTTTTTTTTTTTTTTTTTTTTTTTAAACCATATGAAACCAACATAAATACAGGGAGCACAATCTAAAAAAAAAATTGGCACTTATTTCAATGACATCATATGTGTAACCACTGGATCACTTGTCGTCTACTTAAGTATATTATTTCTGTGGTAAGTGCGGTCAAATCTCTGGTTGTTTCCCCCCAAATAAAAGGTTATATACAATTATTTCAGTGTAATAGTGCCCCTCATGACCTCACATACATGTATACACATATACACCCATCATTGAACAGCCATGATGAATACCATCCACAGTTGAGCATGGCTTGAGAGATGCCCTTAGGTGATTGAGAGCAGCAGACAGTTAACACAAGGACCATGAAAACAGCACATCTACTCATATCTGTTTGCTTGTGAAAGCACTCAGCATATAAAAAAACAAATAAAACACTTGCTCATTGGAGTCCTTCTGTTGTTGCTCCACAGGGTTTTGACCCTTAAGGTTACAGGTCTGTAAAGAGAACTATGTAAAGGAGAAAAGCTATTAAACAGGTCTGTAAATTTTAAACCCAAACCAGTCTTGTCTCTACTATATCCTGTAAGTTCGCTAATATTCAGTATTATAATGTATTATCTGTATTTTAATTATGACATTATTGGTAATAAAAAATTAGAAAATATTAAAGTAATATTATCTCTCTAAAGGTATTTTTTTTTTTTTTTTACATTAAAATACACAACAGAAAAAGAAAACTTGAATGAATGAATGAATGAATGAATGAATCAATCAATCAATCAATCAATCAATCAATCAATCAATCAATCAATCAATCAATCAATCAATCAATCATGTAATATATGAATGAATAATAATAATAATAATAACAAACAAAAAAAACTGTATTGCACAAATTGTATTTTGCCTGCAACTAGTTCAGCTGATTTATTGGGAGCATAATCAGAGGGAAGTGTCAGTCAGACACCATATGGCTATACTCCTTGACTTTAATTATGATAAACTGTTGGCTAAACAATGTGCTAAACCATGTGTGTTCCATTAGGACCAGGATGTAAACACTCTAGCGTGGAGGGAGAGTAAGGCCGCATCAGTGATTATCCTCTCAGCCAGAGTCATCACGGACCATCAGGAAGCCAGCTCACTCGTTCTGTCCAAAGCCAACATTAGCGGTGTGTTCAGAATTGCATCTGCATTATTAAGATGAAGTCATTTCTAGGTAATTTGAGAAATATCTTTCCTTTTTTGGTGGAGATATACAGAACACATATACTGAAACCTGAAGTCCTAAACATGAAATATTAGATATAAATCTCACTTTTTACTAAAACTCTTGCTGATGTGAAAAACAATACATATTTTGTTTGATTATAAACTGGAATTCAATTAAAATTCTATATTAAATTGAACTTACTGTACACTGAAACAGTATAATCTTTTCTACAATTGTCTTAATATCATGAGAATATTATGAAAGGCAAATCTTGACAAAAGTAGAATGTTGTGTGCTAAATTATATACACTATATTGCCAAAAGTTTTGGGATGCCTGCCTTTACATGCACATGAACTTTAATGACATCCCATTCTTAATCTGTAGAGTTTAGTATGGAGTTGGCCCACCCTTTGCAGCTAAAACAGCCTCAACTCTTCTGGGAAGGCTTTCCATAAGGTTTAGGAGTGTGTTTATGGGAATTTTTGACCATTCTTTTAGAAGTGCATTTGTGAGGTCAGGCAGTGATGTTGGACGAGAAGGCCTGGAATGAATGGACTTATTGCACAGGTGCCAACCTATCACGGTACCACGCTTGAATTCACTGAGAGTGACCCATTCTTTCACAAATGTTTGTAGAAGCAATCTGCATGCCTAGGTGCTTGATTTTATACACCTGTGGCCATGGAAGTGATTAGAACACCCGAATTCAATGATTTGGAGGGGTGTCCCAATACTTGGCAATATAATGTATAGACTATATGATTGTTGTATATATATATACAGCTGTGCTCAAAATTATTCATACCCTTGGTAAGTATGACCAAAGAAGGCTGTGAAAATAAATCTGCATCGTTAATACTTTTGATCTTTTATTTAAAAAAATCCAACCTAATAATTTTAAATGGGGGGGAAATTCTCATTATGAGAGAAATGTTTTTCTCTAAAACACACTGCTCACAAATAATCATACCCTTTTATTCAATACTTTTTGCAACCTCCTTTTGCCAAGATAACAGCCCTGAGTCTTCACCTATAATGCCTGATGAGTTTGGAGAACACCTGACAAGAGATCAGAGACCATTCCTTCATACAGAATCTCTCCAGATACTTCAGATTCCAGCTCCATGTTGGTGCTTCTTCTCTTCAGTTCACTCCACTCCACTCATTTTCTTTAGGGTTCAGGTCAGGGGACTGGGGCGGCCATGGCAGAAGCTTGATTTTGTGCTCAGTGACCCATTTTTGTGTTGATTTTGATGTTTGTTTTGGATCATTGTCCTGATGGAAGATCCAACCATGGCCCATTATATGACTTCTAACAGGGACAGTCAGGTTTTGATTTTTTTATCTGTTGGTATTTGATAGAATCCATGATGCCATGTATCTGAACAAGATGTCCAGGACCTCCAGCAGAAAAATAGACCCACAACATTAAAGATACAACAGTATATTTGTACACATGGGGTACTTTTTACCCCTGTGTGCACCAAACTTATCTTAAGTCTAAAAAAGCTAATATTTTGTTTCATCTGACCATAGAACCCATCCCGTTTGAAGTTCCAGTAGTGTCAGTTACTTTTCAAATGTTCTATGGTCAGATAAAACAACAAAAAAATAGCTTTTTGGCATAAAAGATCAAAATGATTAACGATGCAGATTTATTTTCACAGCCTTCTTTGGTCATATTTACTAAGGGTATGAATAATTTTTAGCACAACTGTATGTATGTATGGAAAACTGAAACCCCGCATTCGGGTCCTGCGGCCGCCATAGCGGCAGGCTATCATGGAGGTGGTGGACGGAGCAAAAGGACAGCCTTATGAGATTGTTCCCATTGGTCATTTAGGATGAGCATGAAGTAGAACATTCCCGGTTATGGGAAAGGTCCTCTGCTCCCTGTAATGAGCAAATTCTGACATAAGTATCATTACACTATAGACAGTGACATTGAATGGTATGAGTATTGGGGCTCAGTCAGGGTGGCTACTCCAGGTCGTATGGCACTCTGTGAGCCTCCTTGACGGAACCACGCTTAGGGAGGCGTTGTTAGGTTTCCTCTCGATTTAGAGAGTCATCATACTGACACCTCCACTCCCTAGAGCTCCGCTTAGGATAACATGTACAAGTTATGTGGCTCTCTGTAAGACATCTTGGTGAGGTGGTTTTTTAGCATAGAGCATAGTTAGGCTTACTCTCACTATAGCCTCCACACTCAGAACTCCATTTAGACAGTACACTAAGTTGTAGGCTCTTTTTGAGCCTCTTTGGTTAACTGTCTCCAAGGTGGGTGTTGCTAGGCTTCCTCTCATTCTAGAGAGTCATCCTGCTGAGGCGTCCACTCCCCAGAGCTCCGCTTGGATAGCGTTTTCGAGTTGTCAGGCTCTTTTGCAACTCTCCTTGATAAGCAGTCCTTAAAGTAGAAAGTAGTTAGGCCTCCTCTAAATTTAGAGAGTCATCTTTCTGAGGCCTCTGTTCTTAGAGCTCCCCTCAAATACTATATCAGGTTGTGGCTTTCTGAAAGATGAGCCTCCTTGATGATATTTTTTTAGAGTGCTGGTAGGTCTCCTCTAGTTTTGAGAGTGGTTTTCCTGAGACCCCCACTCGTCAGGGGTATAGTGTCCCTGGAAGTGACAGGCAGGATATTTCTTATCCTTGGCCATATTCCCTTGAAGGTATTCGGAAGAATACCAGGCCCTGAGCTCTGTCCGTGAGGTATATAGCCGGGGTTTCTGGCCCTAGGGAATAAAGTCACGACAGCCGCTGGAGCATACTGTCTGGGATGGGGAATTGTGACTCTTATCCTAGCTCTGTGGAGAACATTGACTTTATGTTAGCTGTTATGGCATTCATTCTATCAGCATTGTGGAGTGGGCATTTGTTCCCCATAGCATCCTAGGATGCAGTGCGAGTTCCCATTCAAAAGGGAATGTCTCGGGTTGCAAATGTAACCATAGTTCCCTGAGAAGGGGAACAAGACACTGCATCTTGTTGCCATGCTTCGGGTATGCCTGCCCACGTCTCCTATAGACAAAAGAAATTGTTGACGTGTCTGACTAGCTGAAGACAATACTGTAGCTATTCTCAATAATAGACATGGTACTTCCATGAAAATAAATTCCAGCACAGCTCTACAACAACCATAGTGAAATGACCCTTCACAATAGATAAAGCTTGAACTCTGTTAGAGAGCTACAGAACATATGGCAGTTTATCAATAAAATACCTTACTCACCTGTTGAGTGATGAAAACGCCATCTCCACATTGCTTTTAAAACATTTCAAATACCTCAGTTCTCGCCATCTTCAAAAAGCCAAGCCAACGTTGATTTTTGTTATATTACAAGCTATGTCATGTTCTCTTTTGGCCAGCAGACTTTCCTCTGTTCAGATTTTTTTTTTTTTAAATGGGTGATTCCCCTGAGCTTTGAGATTTAGTGTGCTCCATGTCAACCTCGCTTGTTGTGCCAATTAACCTATGCCACTCCCACACCATACATGCATCAAAGGAGCCGGAGCAACTTTTCTTTATTTACAGATATGACAAAATGCGCACGAGTGAGTGACATAAGTATGTAATTTTCCATGAAAACGTCTAAAATATAAACACTTACTTACCATAGTGTATCAGGGTAAGACAAAAACACCTTTTGAAAGAAGGATTGATGATGTACTGACTCATTATTTAAATTTTGTTTATTTTGAACAAAAAAAAGTTATAGTGTACCTTCAAATTAAAGTTACCATGAAATCACAATTGAGAATTCTTATTTATTTATTCATTTTTTTATGGAATATTTCAGTATTTATTTATTATCAGTGCACATCTTTTTTCTTTCTTTCTTTTTTTTTTAATTCATGAGTAATCTTATATCAAAATAATTTCCTTTCCCTCTTGCAGTGACATCTCTTTTCTCTGATGACATGTTTCTCTTTGCGAGGGTGGGACTCTCACTTACATGAGATTACAGTAAAGCAAACCATATGCAATGATCTAATCAATTTCTGATGGACAAAAACAAGTTCCACCCTGCATTTTTCCTTGTTTAAGAAACCATTTCACTCTGATATACATCACAATAGCAAAGAGAAGACTATAGCACCTTCTGTTTCATGCTGACTTTAAGGATTTAATATTGTATTGTGACTGACAGCCACAAAAGAGCAAGTACTGACATATTGGAAGTTTTCTTCTACAGTAGTGTTTTATATGTTTGCCTGAATAAAAGGCAATCCAGTTCTGTCTGCCTGTCGAACTTTTCTGAGTACAACTTTAGTAAGTTTCTCCCCTGCACCTTATTTTCTCTGACAATTACGCTTTCACTCCAGATAGATAAAAGGTTAGTTGTGACTTCCTTCATGATGGTCACCACTTCAGCAATTAGCTGGTGTTCCAGCAGTGGGGCCAGGTTTGCCAGAGCCTGTGAAAATGCCATCTGTCATTGGGACACACTTCATGAAATGCTCTTCTCTGCCTTGCTGTGACTATTTCCTTCAGGGAGTCACAAGGATCGTTCAAGTCGAATGGCGCTCTGAGAAAACAATAAATTGTTTGCTGTGAAAAATAATTTGGCAGGGGCTGTGGGTGCCATGTGCTCTGAAGTGTGGCGGTGCTCTTTCTCTCAGCTACCCTGAATAACACACTGAATTAGAGCAGCATGTTGTGCATGAGTTTGGGTCACTTTGTGTAATGTACAGTATTTTTAGCTCATTGTATGACTACAGTATGTCATAATTTAGGCTGAACCAGAGAGGGTCATTATAGTTGTCTGTTATTATGCTTTGCATATTATATTGTTCCTGTAACGTTCGACCTTGGTAAGTTCTGAATATATGAACTTTTTGGATTGCCATCCACACAAATTGCTGAATATTTTTATAATGCTTTCTCTTCAATAATGTTTTCTTTTCATTAAAAATTATTTGAATACATACATTTATTGATTACTAAAATAATTATGATTAAATATTTTGGTAACACTTTACAATAAGGTCTCGTGTTAACAGTTAATTTCATTAACAAACACAAAAATTTTAAAAACTCTGCGGATTTTAAATATGTAGTATAGTAAAAGTTTAGATTAACATTAAGTTTAGATTAAGATTAACATTAAATTCTGTAAAAGTATTGTTCATTCTTATCTTCTTAGTTCAAGTTATCTAATGCAGTTACCTAATGTTAACAAATGAAACCTTATTGTAAAGTGTGACCAATATCTTAAATAGCTGAAATCTCTAATGAATATATAACTTTTGATATCAAATTCAGCATATTTATTAAATGATGATTCAATTTAATCACAATTTGCAGCTTTAATGTACATTAATGATCTTTCAACAATGTTTTTTAATGTTCACACATTATATAATTCAATGATGTTACCTAAACTGTTACCATCACTACAAATGAAATAAACAAAAGGTGTCCTTGCATATTTCCAAGAATTTCTGAATTACAACACACTCACAGAAAACATCTCAGGTTACGTATGTAACCATGGTTCCCTGAGAAACAGGGAACGAGACTCTGCGTTTGAAATGCTATGGGGAATGTCACACGTTACTCAGTGTCTGAAAGCCAACTATCCAACAACTCCAATACCTATTGGCCGGCGACAGCCTATGACGTCATATGGCGGAAGTATAAAAGGAGCGCCTGGAGAAGCAGTCAGTATCCATCGTCTTGAGGGACTGTTCAGCAGGCAGTTCAAAGCATGGCAAGGAAATGCAGAGTCTCGTTCCCTGTTTCTCAGGGAACCATGGTTACATACGTAACCTGAGACATTCCCTTTCGAAAGGGAACTCGCTCTGCGTATGAAACGCTATGGGGAACGATATACCCACGCTGCCATGCTTGAGGAGAGTGCATGCCAAAAAATATGTCTGAGACAAAGGAAAAAGCAGTTACAAGAAACTGCTTAGCAACTCCCCCTCGGGCACACCTGGTTGTCAGTGACAGCATTCCCTATGGCCAACAGCCCAAGCTAAGCCTCAAGAAGGCCTTCTGCAGAAGGCCTACCAAGGCCACTAGAGGCATCTGGAACCAACTTTTCTGAAGAGAAAGTGGTCCCTTTAAGGGAATGTGGCCAGAGAACCGAAAGGAACCCCGGCCAGTCACTAGAGGGGAACGAAGTCACCCGAAAATGCCACCAGGGAGGCCGACCTGGTCTGTTATAGGACAAACTTAGTCTGGCCAACCCTGTCTGAGTACAGAATCTCCATAACGCATTCTTCATAGAAGAGAGCAGGTAAAAGTGACTGCAGAAAGGCAGGAGCAACTCAGACCCACGTATAGAGATGGCCATCATGGAGAGCAGAGCTCAGCTGAGTGGAGGTATTGAGGGGAGTATAATCTGCTCATACTAGGATCTACTTAGTGCTTAATTAACACACTGAGGAGGCTGTGCGCTAAACGCCTCTTTATACAGGGGAGCACAAACCAGACTAGGGCTGAATCTTAGGAGGAGGCCTGATTAAGGCCTACCACCATGATCAGCTTAGGGAGCTAAGCATTATTACAAGTATATCCCTAATAGGGAAGTACAAAGCTCACCTAACAGGTAGACCATGCAATGGGCACACAATCCACCTAACACAATCTAATGAGCAGTGTACTCAGTAAAAGCACCTTTTTACTCTTTAAAGCAAGAGGAGTACAGCGTACGCCAACACGTATTAAGGAAGGCCTGGATGGGCATATAACCTTAACAGACACGTGGCATCAGCTCGTGGCAGTGTTTTAGGCACCAAGAAAGATAAGTAACCGAACCATAGGAGGTTAGATTTATCACCTGAGCATCTGGCTGACCAGAAGTGTATACAGATAATTCTCAAAGAGAAATATACACAAACATACACCAGTATGTTCAAAAAGGTGGCCCATAAGGCCTAGTAACCTCTAAGACATACGGCGTAAGTCTAGTGGCCATTTCTAGGAGCACAATAGATCCACCCTAGGCACTAGGTGTCTATTCAGCTCAACTAGAGTAGGAATCTGACTCAGGGAGGCAGATGTAGTTTAAACCAAACCTCAGTAAGGTTTCACCACAACTTTCACCCTGAGGGGCCAGCCAAAAGTACTCGGTAAATGCACCCTATTACTCTCACAGCAAGAGGAGTAACTGAACTCCACATGCTACACCAGAGGCCGAAGTAGGCCTACCTTAGTAAACACGTGGCATTAGCAAGTGGCTACCATAACCATATCAACAGTAGGCCATGTATTCAGAGATTTTTCCAAAGAGGGAATACATAAAACGCTGCCATGCATCATGAACAGGCCTGTTTAGGGCCTATCCGTCAGAGATGGGGCGTGGCCGATGGTGGTATGGCTTCCCAGGCATCCTGCCAGCAAGTCAGCTAAAAGAAGGCCTTGAGGGGCCTACCGTTTCAGCAACAAGTTGTGTTCAGCCTGTTTGCAGAATAAAAACACAAACTGTGCCAACATGTTAACTAAAAAGGAGGCCTGAAGGAGCCTACCAATTCAATGACACATGGTTTCAGCTCGTGAATTTAAAAGGGGACCAAGCTACAGGGAACCAGCTCTAACCCAACATAAACTATGGGAAGCTAACTGCAACCTGAGCTAGGCTACACATTCCAACAGGCAATGTACCCTAATATAAGTGACTAAAGGGAACCAAACAAAGCCAGCATGGTCTAAGGGAGGCTATAAGGCCTACTGCCTCAAACAGACATGTGGCAAGGCCTGTGGCAGTGTAAATATGTGAGCAAACTATGATCAGTTAAACAGCATTGTAGAAAACAATTGCTAACTAGAAGGAGGCTAAATAATCATAAAGCCTACAATCCAAGTCATATGCAATATAGCTGTTAACATTATCACCAAAGGGAGCTAATAGACACCAGCTTTCCTCAGAAAGTGGTTCTATACCACCCTGAGTATGCAATCCAACAGGTGATGCAATCAGTGACACCAATAAACCTTAACTGGGGAATATATAGTCACCATCCTCTCAAACAGAAGCTACTTTTACACAAAAGAGCCTGCTATTTGTGAGAACAGGTGCTAACCTGTGGCAGCATAAGTAAGCTCACATACAAATGTAGGGCAAAAGTCTAGAACCCAAAGTAACACAAAGCTTTGATATACATGTTATTTCTTACAAAGGAAAAATATTTTTTCCATACAGATTCTCAAATCTGTCCTAAGCCCTAGAGGACGAAAAGCTAAAAGCTAGCATCATCAACTCAAACTTGATTAATACAGACATCAAGTGGCTCAGAGGAAAAAACATTATCCTTAACATGAGAGTTCTAGAGAGTGGGGCCTAGCAAGCACCTGCATAACTTATCTACGCAAAGATAAGGGCCTACTACCTGAGAAAAACAGCATCAGGGAGTCAAAAAACAGTCTACAACCTAGCTGTTAAACTCAACAATTGCACCTACATAAGCAAGAGGATAATGGGCATACGGCCTAAGCAAGGGAGGGAGGGAGCTCAGGAGGAGGCCAGAACTAGAAACTATACAATCTAAAAAGGGATAGTAAATATATATGGGGTAATTTACCTTATACCACACATAACCTAGCTCTAGCCTGGCCGCTAAGCTAAGCTAAAGGTGTCTTCCTGAACATGCACAGTGATTAAAAACTCCCGGGAGGCAGAGGAAGAAGGGCGAAGGCAGATGTAATATTGCCTTCTCCAAAAGAGGGGATCGATCAGCAACGTTGCTGGCGCTGATGCTTTGAACACCTCCCTTAAGTCCTGCTTCCTCTTCTTCGTATTCCGCCACTTTTGCGACTTACTCCGAGGTGGAGGAGGAGTTCGAGTGGCGACACTAGATCTCTGGCCCTGTCTCTGAGCCTCGACTCAAGACGGGCCAGGGCCTCCCGGCTGTCTGAGCCCAGAATCGGATCTGAGCAGTATACAGTTTTTGTAAGCTGCTGAGCGTGTCTTCGCCTCTCTGAACTTTCCAACAACCGTCTCGACGGAACCACCAAAAAGTTCAGAGGGTGAAACTGGGGCATCGAGGAGAAAGCCCTTCTCTTTCTCTCCGATGTCCACCATGTTCAACCACAGATGCCTCTCCATGGCCACCATGGCCGCCATCGATCTCCCAATCGAGGCGGCCATCTGCTTGGTTGCCAGGAGAGCGAGATCACTGGTGCGGCGCAGCTCAGCTACCGCATCAGGGGACAAACCCTGCCCCTGATCCAGATCCTTCAGCAGGTCATGAGGTCAGCTAGCAGCCAGAAGAACACTCGCTCCTGGATCCGATGATGTCAATGACAGGACATCATCGTCATCCAAAAGCTCATCCCCGCCAGCCGGAGGCTGAGAGACTTTAACCCTCTGGAGTCTGAGGCTGAGTTGGGGCTTGGAGAAGTTTTGACATGCCCTGACATTTGTGCTTTTTTCAGTTGTTCATAAACATATAAATGACAAAAGTGTCATTACACTGTATTCAGCACAAACTAGGCTACAATAATATGTGAGGAACATGTATGTACATGTTTGTATTTTTGAAGGAATAATGTTTATGCGTGGTTATTGAAAAAACAAAAACTTAAGTCACTGAAATAAGGCCAAAAAAAGTATATTAAATCTATGTTCACAAGACTTTTGGGTATTGGAGGTTATAGACTAAAGTTTTTGCTTCAGAATTATGTAAAACTTATGCTGCCTACTCCTTCATATAAAACAATATATTGATTTAGTTTTTGTAAGACAATTTTTGTCAAGAAACACAGTATGCGTGGGGGCGTGAATCTGCATGAATAATGGGCCATTTACACCTGAGAAGACAAAGGAATCACATAGTAATGATCTGAAATGACTTGCATATTAATGAGGCCTATCAGTCATGTAGGCTGTGAAAAAAACCCTCTGTAATAATGTCTCAGCTCATCATAAACAGCAATACTGTGAAATATTATTACAATTAAAAATAATGGTATTCTATTATATTCTTTAAAATATAATGTATTTCTGTGGTGCAAAGTGTCTGAACAATTATGTTACCTCTATGGCATTTCATATAGGCTTTTAGCTTAAAAGCATGCACATTTGGAGAAATATTGATGGATTCTTATATATTTATGTCAATTTTCTATACTGAGAAATAATATTTATTGTCATCACTATGAGTGCTGGATACTGTTTTTTTAATTCATACTTGCAGCCGGAGGGCGCTCTGTACACCTTTAGTCCACAAATTCATAATATAAAGAAGAAAAGGAACTAGGAACTAACTGCATGTCTTCTAGAGCTCGCTAACCATTGCTTTAACATCCAAATAAACACTTTTCAAGACAATAAATACACGATTGAGACGATGAATGCATGTATTGCCTCTGAATTTGCGTCTGAATAGCGCTGGCTCCATGGGCGTGGCCGCATTAGCGGGTAATGAGCTGAATCTCGGACTTCTGACATGGCTCTCTTTTCATACAGATTACATAAACACAGAATGTTTGTTTTCGATTTGACTTGCACGATTTAAAACCTGACATTTAAACATTTCTTTAGATGTAAGTGTCATTTTTTTTGTCACTAGTATTCATAAGTTACAGTTCATTTTCTGAGAACTATCAGATTGGACTTCATTCAGAGGGAGAGGAGAGATCACGCATCATGTTAGTTTTCTTTATTTTACAAAAAAGCACAACATTGTGTTTTTACTCTGAGTGTACACAAATAAAAGAAGATATTCTATAGTTTCAATTGATATATTACTTATGTCTCTATGACAAGAAATGACGGAATATTTTAAGTCTGTTTTGCTGCAATGTGAAAAAAAACCTGCAAAACGCGCCGGCGCGTTTTCAGACCTCAGGGAGTTAACGCCTCTCTCAAACTCTGCGGCGAGCTCCATCTGTGAGCCCCATGAGTGCAGCCGCCGCTCTGCCTCAAGGCCGGACCCACCAGGCGCAGATGTTGATGCCCCTTCTCTCGAGAAGAGGGCCAGGTGGCCAGGTTTACACAGACAGCATCCTCAAGCACTGTCCGTGTGTGTTCTTCCCCCAGACAGTAAACGCATAGGGTGTGTGTGTCTTCCAGCGTCAAGACACGGATCAGAACATTTCCTAAAACATTTCTCTTTGTCCTCAGACATAGTAGTAATCTCTTACTGATGATAGCTGTGAAGACAGTGGCAAGACACAAACAGTCCTGTAAGACGATGAGATACTGACTGCTTCTCCAGGCGCTCCTTTTATTCTTCTGGTTCACGCCATATGACGTCATAGGTTGTTGCCGGCCAATAGGTATTGGAGTTGTTGGATAGTTGGCTTTCAGACACCAAGTCACGTGTGACGTTCCCCATAGCGTTTCAAACGCAGAGTGAGTTCCCTTTCGAAAGGGAACTGTAGCACCACAGCACACTGCTGAAGAACTTTGATGTTTACCTCCACAGCACACAGCGACTATCCAAGCTGTCAATCCAGCAATTTTCACTGTGTGTGTCCATGAGCACTTCCACGTTTGAGTGCTTTAAGCCAATGTGAGTATGTGTCTGTCAATGCATGTTATATAATTAGTGGCATCTCCTGAACCTCACAGCCTGCTCTTAACAAGGTCAGATGGTCTGAGTCAGTGCTGTCAACTCTCCCTCAGTCAGAACAGATGGTGCCTGCAGCATGTGATACTCTCCACTGGTCACTCTCTCAAGGTGAGAATACCAACAATGACATTGTGACCCCAATGACATTCAGTTCCAGCACTGCTATTTGTCCACTATACAAAAACACTGGGGTGCCCACAATGGGAGCAGAATAAAAGTCAAGCATAACTAATTGGCCTGGCTATTTATGAATCCATTCTTCATGGCCACTTGGTGGAATAAATAGGACTGATAGTTGTCTGCTGACATGCACATAGGAACAAAGTGACTAGTAATTAAGTTTAGTAATGTTGCTTGCTAATAACATAGACACATGAAGGCTAATTGCTTTCTATGATGGACTGTTGCAAAAAGGATTTTAGTGGATTACAAAGAGAAACCCTCTTCCATTTTGTCTTAAGTGCTTTTCATTGGTGGTAATTATCTAGTGTCAAATAGCTTTAAATGTAAATATTTCTTGTTGTCTTTGTTCTTGATAAATCTAATGAATCTAGCAATCTGACGTCAAGATTCAAGATCCAACAAACATCCAAGGATGTCTAAATTGTGACCGAATATTTTCACCAGTGTAAATATCACCGGACACACAACACAGCTATTTGCATCCATATGTGCGTATATAATCTTGCTGATGTAGTCTGGCATAATATTTTAGTATTTAGTGTACACATAGCACATTAAGATTATTTATTTCGTTTTTTGTCATTGAAAGTGAAAAGAGAAAAGGCTATACTACATATTTTGCCAGACTACATCAGCAAGAATATTTATTTTGGTCCTCAAACAATTCCATAATTGTGTATCATACATAAAAGCATTCGTGATTTTGCATACTAACCAAAAAAAGTGTAGGCTGAAGCCTTAGCTTAGTTTACCTAACCTTTTTTCACTTACACTTCTAAATTTAATAAATACAAAAACAAAACAGTTACTTAAGACAACATTTTTTAAGACCTTTATACATTTATTTTGTTTTGGTTGTGCTTCGGCTTTAAATGGGTGATTCCTTGTTACATTCTTATACCTTGTTATGTAATCATTCCAGTTTCACTCCTATTCTTTATATTTGTCCTTTCCCTTATATATCCCTGTGTATATATATGTATATATAAGTATATCTCTTTTATTGAATCCAAAAGGTTTTAATTCTATTTTGCTACATATAAAGGTATTTTAAAGATTTTGAAGTGTCAAATGGTCATTCGTGTAACCGTCCAAAGGCCAATACAGCCTCTTCATTTGTGAATATAATATCTTAAAATGTAATAAATGTATATATTTTTTATTCTGGCATGATTTTATAACATCATATATTAACATGTGCCATCATTCAGACACCTGCAAAGGACCACATGGTCATGAAGCAAAGTAACTATCTCTCTTTTAACTATTTGAAAAATTCATGTTTTCACTTGTTCATACGCATGTCCCGAAACATCAGGTCATTCGGTACAAGTGCTATAAAACATGGAAAATGTTGTAATATTTTAAAAACTTGTACTACATATAAAAATGTTTGATTGTCCTTTTGGTATCTAGTTAGCTATGTATATATATATATATATATATATATATATATATATATATATATATATATATATAAGCATATATTTTCATATTTTTTTTTGTCGGTTGACATGACACTATATATTGTTTTCTCTAATAAAAATATTGAAGCCGATCTCAAAACACTTCTGCTTATACATTTCTCTACATTTGACTAGATCTTTTTATGTTGATGTTCTTATTCTACTTTCTGTCTTAGAATGTGTTTAACCTGACACCAATTGTGACATCTGGAAGAGTTGCATACCCTTGCTCAAGAAAAAGACTTCAAAGCAAGCATGAAGACACACTTTCGTGAGGTGGCATTCCTGCACCTGCCCCAGTGGAATCTGTGATATTTAAGTCCTGTCTCCCCTGACTCTCACAAACATACACTGCACACATAAAATATGAGCGTGAGGCATCACTGTTTGTTTAGGTAGTACAGTATAACAAGCAGCAAAAGTTCACTATGTTTATCTGTATATGAAAGGTAGAAAGTTTAGACATGTATTTACATTAGTGTGAAATGTATCTGCATCCATTAGTGTGGCAGGCAGCTAAGCACTGTCATAATCCAGCAATGTAGACATGCCTTAACTTTACCAGACAAGTTAGTATTATAATGACCTGAAAATGTAAAATTTACACATATATTAAGGATTTTATAACTTCACTTTGCCGCAACTATGAGTGTTACTTTACTGATATCCTGCTGGCGTTTAGTTTATATACTGTAAATAGGATTGTCTGCCATGAGCTGTTTTATAGATGCATTAGATTTCATTTTACAAAAAGTCCCCAAGCAATATAGGGTTGAGGATACAGGTAATATACTCCAAAATCGTAATCATAACAGCCTTTGCTGAAATGTAGATGTTACAGCCTAGATGACCACTTTTTACAAGGTTCTCCATCAAAATACTCCAACATGCTCACCCCACATTCGACCTCCGCTGCGCTTTCTCTGCTTTTTTGCACTCATACTCAAATTGAAGATCTAAAGATCTTCCAGTCATAGAAAATTAGATGGATTTACATAATTAACTCTCCTTTGATCTGGAAAATTACAACCAACAGTCACTTTACATAGTGGTCATTGCTGACCTCAGACTGTCTGAGGAGTTATGAGTTCTTTCAAAGAGTCTTTGAAATGTCTATAATTTCAGGCAAATTATCAGTCTCTTTACATTAGGTTATCCTTTGTAAAGTATGACCAAAAGGGTAGAATGGTTAATTAAGCAGAAGGGTTTAACATTTGTAAAGGGACAATGCTTTTTATTTGACATTGTGCAAATCTAATTGGTGTGGACAAAGACAAAAAGAAGCTGTTAACATATGTAGATACAAGCGTCTCTATTTCGGTCTTATAATTTGCCGATAATAGTTAGAACTTTGCTTGCATGGGCTCTGAAAAGAGAGAGTGAGACACCGGCTTTCTGGAATTTAGATTCCTAACGATGGAAAAATACTGTGCATATGTGCATGGGATAGTTTCTGTGTGGAAGTGCTTATAAGAGACCAGCACAGAGAAAGATAGGAAAGAGAGAGTCTGCATGCCTGTAAAGTGAGATAAACCGACAGGAGGTGACAAATTCATAACAGCTTTGTGCAACCACAATTCTGAGGGATTCGGAGGTTGGCCTCAAATAAGGTGACATGTGTGACAGGGATTTCATCTTCTTGAACTTGCCATGCTGCCGCAAAAGAGACTGCTTCTGATAAGATGCCTCCTGGAAAGTCACAACATAAAGGGATGTGTTGTCATCTGTTTGCCGAAACACCCTCAGAAGGGAATTTGGGGAAGGCATTTAAGTTGATTTAAAACAATTACACAGCTTAAAGGGGTTATTAGTGGTTTCATAAACAGACTTATACACGCCGGCTCCATCTTCTACATGCTAACATAATCAAATGGATTTTCTTTTTACTGGCAATTAAACATGGAATTAAATTCCTCTTTTGGGGCATTGTGTTGTTCATGTTTGAAAATCCTGTCACAGAATAAAGCACCTTATAGGAATTTCAGATGTGTGCACTTCTGTAAGAAGTGCACACAACTCTAATGTTTAAGAATAAATAAAATCAATGGGGGGCATTCACTAAGAATGAACTACACCCACTAGTTTGTGTTTGTGTTGCTTTAGTGTTTGCATAAAATTACGGTATCAGAGCAAATAAAATCTGTGCTGAACGCATTGTGCATGACACGATTCTGATCTTATGCATTGGATCTGAGCACTAGGCTGCTAGGAGGATGAAATATTAAGTGGTTTTTTTTTTTATATGATATTCATTTTTTCCTTCCTGTTAAAATTTAATGCTGTCAATAGAAAAATCGTCTCGGTTACGTATGTAACCCTCGTTCCCTGAAGGAGGGAACGGAGACGTACGTCAGTAGTGACCGACGAATTGGGATATCGCTTAGAGAGCCCTATCAGCTTCGTGTAAACTAAAACAAGCCAATGGAATTGGCGTGCGATATTTGCATAATGCGCACCGCCCCCGACAGGTGTATATAAATAGGAAGCAGATGCAATCGCACTCTGTTTTTCGCTGAGGAGACAACTGGTGTCCGCGCTACAGCGAGGGTACAGAAACTGTGGCGACGGGACGTACGTCTCCGTTCCCTCCTTCAGGGAACGAGGGTTACATACGTAACCGAGACGTTCCCTTTCAGTCGGTCACGTTCGACGTACGTCAGTAGTGACCGACGAATTGGGATCCCAACTAAAGCGCCACAGTTACGAAACCCCTTCCAGTGCCCAGCGCAAGCTCAGCCGCCCATAGCACCGGCTGGCGGTGAAGGGGGCGAGCTTACACCGAGAGAGTCTACTGCTGTCTAACCACTACCCACTAAGTAAACTAGACACACTGGGGAAGCGAACCCGAAGGGACGCTGCGGAGACCACTACCTACCCAATGGGGAGGAGTTTACGTGGGAATACACATATGGACTGGCCCGGGGGGCAGTACGCATATGGAGTCCCTGGGATGGCTCCACCTGGTTAGGGGGAGACTCATCTGACAGGTGACAGCAGAGCTGGCTCTGCTAAGGGAAAGACACGGACTCGGCCCGTAGGGAGTTTTAAACCGTGGAAAATACACATATGGGACCGCTCACGTAGAGGGGTCACGACATATGGGCCCCAGCCAACAGACAGCGTCAGCGACGGATGTAGGCCTGGCATCAGACACTCCGCAATGTCCGAGCCGAAGGGGGAGGCGGAGGAGCTCGACAGGGTTCGCCAAGCGGGGAACACGACTGGAGAGAAGTATGCACGTATCCGGCCAGTGGCGGGAATGGCATTGCAAGCCGACACTTAGAGTGGGTACAACACGTCTACCGACTAGTGGATGCGAGTACACGTGAAGATACCGGCTCTACACGTAGGCTATAAAACCTAGCGAACGTGTTGGGTGTCGCCCAGCCCGCAGCTCTACAAATATCTGTCAGCGAGGCGCCATGAGCCAGCGCCCAGGAAGAGGCCACCCCTCTGGTGGAGTGGGCTCTCAACCCGAGCGGGCAAGGCACGCCCTGGGAATCATACGCCAAGGCGATGGCATCCACTATCCAGTGGGCCATCCTCTGCTTGGAGACAGCCTTTCCCTTCTGCTGGCCTCCGTAACAGATGAAGAGCTGATCTGAGGTCCTGAAGCTTCGCGTTCTATCCACGTAAACGCGCAGAGCGCGGACGGGACAGAGCAAAGCTAGGGCTGGGTCTGCCTCCTCCGAGGGCAGCGCTTGCAGGTTCACTACCTGATCTCTGAAGGGAGTGGTAGGAACCTTGGGCACGTATCCAGGCCGGGGTCTCAGGATGACGTGAGAATCACCGGGCCCGAATTCTAGGCACGTTTCGTCGACCGAAAATGCATGCAGATCCCCTACCCTCTTCAGGGAAGCCAATGCAACCAGAAGAACCGTCTTAAGAGACAATAGTTTCAGGTCGACTGATTGCAAAGGCTCAAAGGGATGACCCCGGAGAGCTGTGAGAACCAGGGTCAAATCCCAAGAGGGTACGGAGGAAGGGCGAGGAGGATTTAATCTCCTCGCTCCCCTCAGGAATCTGACGATCAGATCGTGTTTCCCCAGGGACTTACCCTCAACTGTGTGGTGATGTGCGGCGATAGCGGCAACATACACCTTCAGGGTGGAGGGAGACAGCCTTCGCTCCAACCCTTCTTGCAGGAAGGAAAGCACGGATCCGACCGAACATGATCGGGGGTCCTCTCGGCGAGAGGCGCACCATTCGACGAACAGGTTCCACTTCAACGCATAGAGACTCCTAGTGGAAGGAGCTCTAGCGGAAGTGATGGTGTCTACAACCGCTTGCGGGAGATCACTCAGAACCTCCGCATCCCGTCCAGGGACCACACGTGGAGGTTCCATAGGTCGGGACGCGGGTGCCACAGGGTGCCCCGTCTCTGAGTCAGGAGGTCCTTCCTCAGAGGAATCGGCCAGGGAGGGGCTGTCGCGAGGAGAATGAGGTCTGAGAACCAGGTCCGAGTGGGCCAATACGGAGCCACTAACAGAACCTGCTCCCCGTCCTCCCTGACCTTGCACAGGAGTTGTGCGAGAAGGCTCACTGGGGGAAACGCATATTTGCGCAGACCCGGGGGCCAGCTGTGTGCCAGGGCATCCGTGCCGAGCGTGCCGCCGGTCAGGGAATAAAACCACTGGCAGTGGGCAGTTTCCGGGGAGGCAAACAGGTCTACCTGGGCCTCGCCGAAACGCTGCCAAATCAGCTGGACCGCCTGGGGGTGGAGCCGCCACTCGCCCGCAAGTGGAGGCTGCCGTGACAGCTCGTCGGCTGCACGGTTGAGCACACCTGGGACATGAGTGGCCCGAAGGGACCTCAGATACTTCTGACTCCACAACAAGAGATGGCGGGCGAGTTGCGACATGCGACGGGAGCGTAGACCACCTTGACGGTTGATGTACGCAACGGCCGCAGTGCTGTCTGAGCGGACTAGAACGTGCTTGCCTGACAACAGCTTCTTGAAGCGGGCCAGCGCAAGACGTACCGCTAGCAACTCGAGGCAATTGATATGCCAATGCAGCTGAGGCCCCGTCCAAAGACCTGCCACTGCATGCCCGTTGTACGTGGCCCCCCATCCCGTGGCACAGGCATCTGTGGAGACCACAGCGTGCCTGGACACTTGTTCGAGGGGTACTCCGGCCCGCAGGAACGAAGGGTCCGACCACCGGACAAGGGTGCGACGGCAGCTCGGTGTCACGGGGACACGGAGCGTGCCGCACTGCCACGCCCATCTCGGGACCCGGCCGCGGAGCCAGTGTTGAAGCGGTCTCATATGAAGCAATCCGAGCGGCGTGACCGCGGCTGCAGATGCCATATGCCCCAGGAGCCTCTGAAAATCTTTCAGTGGAACCGCTGTCCTGCGCTTGAGCGAACTCAGGCAGTTCAACACCGACTGGACGCGCGCCTCGGTGAGACGCGCAGTCCGTGCAACCGAGTCTAGCTCGAGACCGAGATAAGAGATCCTCTGCCCGGGGGCGAGTTTGCTCTTGTCCCAGTTGACCCGAAGACCCAACCGGCTGAGGTGAGCTAAAACCATGTCCCTGTGTTCGCACAACTGCTCTCGCGAGCTGGCCAGGATCAGCCAGTCGTCGAGATAGTTGAGAATACGAACGCCCTGTTCCTTGAGGGGAACAATGGCCGCCTCCGCAACCTTCGTAAAGACGCGGGGTGACAGGGCCAGCCCGAAGGGTAGGACTTTGTACTGATATGCCCGACCCTCGAACGCAAACCGGAGGAAGGGTCTGTGTCGAGGCAGAATCGAGACATGAAAGTACGCGTCCTTCAGGTCTATTGCTGCAAACCAATCCCGGGGACGGACGCATTCGAAAATGCGTTTCTGCGTGAGCATCTTGAACGGCATCTTGTGAAGATACCGGTTCAGGACGCGCAGATCCAGGATTGGCCGTAGCCCACCACCCTTCTTTGGTACAATGAAGTAGGGGCTGTAGAACCCCGACTTCATATCGGCTGGAGGGACCGGCTCGATTGCATCCTTCGCCAGGAGGACAGCAATCTCCGCCCGGAGAACAGGTGCACTGTCCAACGACACCTGAGTGAAGTGGACACCCCTGAAAACCGGGGGACGCCGGGCGAACTGAATCGCATAGCCGAGTCTGATAGTGCGAATGAGCCAGCGGGACGGGCTGGGAAGCGTGCTCCACGCCTCCAGACTCCGAGCCAGCGGGACCAAAGGCACCACAGACGCACCGGGGGTGGGGCAGCAAGGCAGAGAGGGACCCGACTCGGACGGCATGGGAGCGGCCCGGAGTGAGGTCGGACTCTGCGAGGCAGCAGTGCGAATGGGAGACGGCGCACGGGACGCGGTCTGCGCCACCACACTGTCGCCTACTGGCGAAATGGGAGGGGGTTGCGAGTGGCGAGGCGGGGCCTGGCACACTGGCAAACGCGCCCTCTTGTGACCTGGAGTTTGAGGAAACTGCTCTTTTTGTGGCAAAGTGGGTACCGCTGGACTCCGGAGAGCCAGCGGCGGTAGATGGACAGACGCCACAAAATCCCCCCGGCCCTCCTCCGGGGGTGGGAGAGCAGATGGAATACTCTCCCGAAGGGCAGGAACCTTCCGCTCCAGGTCGCCCGTCTCAGGGCCGAGTTTTCCCCGACCGCTTGCCACCTGGCTTGGCAGAGACGGGCTGGGCACCACGTCCGCGACCGGCACCCTGCTGTTTGGCTGGTGTAGGCTGCTGCTTTGCCGACTTAGCAGGGGCGGAGGAAGACGCAGGCGGGCGCCCTCGGCGACGAGCGGGCTGAGGCTGAGCCACGGGCGGCTGGGTGGAGGCAGCAGCGGACCGCCGTGGCATGACATGTCTGATAGCCTCAGCCTGCTTCTGTGCAGCGGAGAACTGTTGGGCACAGCTCTCCACCGCGTCGCCGAAAAGGCCGACCGGAGACACGGGGGAATCCAGGAACCGATGTTTGTCGGTCTCCCTCATGTCTGCCAAGGTCAGCCAGAGGTGGCGTTGCTGGACTACCAGAGTAGACATCGCCTGGCCAACAGAACGCGCTGTCACCCTCGTTGCCCGGAGGGCAAGGTCAGTGGCAGCGCGCAGCTCCCCAAGCAGCTGTTGGTCAGGACCTTCCTGGGGCATCTGCGACAGCGCTTTTGCCTGATAGACCTGCAAAAGGGCCATCGCGTGCAGGGCAGAGGCAGCCTGCCCACAGGCACTGTAAGCTTTCTCAGTCAGACCGGCTGAGAATTCACAGGCCTGGGACGGGAGACGCGGCTCACCGCGCCCGCCAGCGGCCGTTGGACACAACTGCATCGCAACAGACCGCTCGACTGGCGGGAGCTTCGCGTACCCCCTGGCTTCCCCGCCGTCCAGGGAGGTGAAGGCGGACGAGGGACCAGGCCCTGTACGAGCCCCATACGGAGCTTGCCAAGACCTGGTCACCTCATCGTGTACTTCCGGGAAGAAAGGCATTGGGGCGGGACGCTGGATTTGACCAGCGCGACCCCCCCCAAGTACCAATCGTCCAACCGAGATGGGCCGGGACAGGGTGGAGGGTTCCACTCAAGCCCGACGCACAAGGCGGCCCGGGAGAGCACAGCCGTGAGCTCGGGATCCGACTCGGGCCACGCTACCGTCCCGGGCGGCAGCGCGTCCGGATCTTCCTCCCCCGAGGACTCAGGCTCACCTTCCGATGCAGCAGTCGACATACACCGCCGAACCGTCATTCCGGCCCGGGCCGGAAAAAACGGTCGAACGGGGCACAGGGGAGGGGGCCCCCGCTTCCTGAGACTTCAGGAAGGAGAGTCTCGACCTCAGCACCGCGATAGTCATGTTCCCGCAATGGGAACATGAACCATTCACAAAAGCTGCTTCAGCGTGCTGAATGCCCAAACACGAGATGCAACGATTGTGCCCATCAGCAGGGACCAGGGAACGACCGCACCCATTAACGCACAGACGAAATGACATACTGTCAGGGTTCGTCTGTAAAGCTCTTTTAGAAGGGGAAAACAGTCAACTCGCTCGTGCCGAAGCACACAGGGAGTGACGCGATGTGCCAGGTACACCACTCCCTGGACACACCGAGGAACCGGCCCAAATCGCAACACACACACTTTCACTCTAGGCGTGTGCTGTGAAAACAGCAGTTGAGAGCTATAGCTCGGATCCTCGGGAGCTCGCGACCTCGCTGTAGCACCGTTACACCGGCACACACGGCTTGCTGTGAATCCTCTTCGAGGCAGTTTAGTTCACACAAACAGTCTTCTTAAACAGGACACCACTGAATGGCTCCGAAGCGAAAGACAGAGTGCGATTGCATCTGCTTCCTATTTATATACACCTGTCGGGGGCGGTGCGCATTATGCAAATATCGCACGCCAATTCCATTGGCTTGTTTTAGTTTACACGAAGCTGATAGGGCTCTCTAAGCGATATCCCAATTCGTCGGTCACTACTGACGTACGTCGAACGTGACCGACTGAAAGGGAAATCCAGTTTTTAGAAAGCATAATGAAATAGTTTATATATTTTATGTTAATAATACAGTAATATCAAATTTTGTGAATGAAAAAAAAACAAAACTTTGACAGCCCTAAAAATACTTTTTGTATTTTTTTCCCTCAAATTTTCCACTAGCACCCCCTGGTGTTGTGGCCCACTATGTCAACAGACCCCAGTTTAAAATTACCTGCAGTATACTGTAATCTGGAATACTTGTACTTGCACACTATAGCATCGCTCCACTATTGCAATCCAACCCTAATATAATGTAAAATGTGTGCTCGTATGACTATGTGCCTAAATATGCTCTTCTCCAAAATTTGATCCTTATTTTTTTGATGAATAACTGCTGCCATGATAAATAGAATAATATACACAAACATTTCAAATAGAAATTCATGGAGCATGGGTAGATGCTTTGGGTTGGTGGAGGGTGGGGGGTTGTTAATATATAAAACGTCAACGCTACAAAGCATAAACAATCCCGAGAAGAACGCTCACTTAAATGGTTGGAGCATACAGTTGGCCTATTTTTGACAGAACATGGTGATACTGAGGTGTTTTTGCAGGCAATAAACAAGCACAGTGACAGGAAATAAATGATAATGAATAAATAATCATAAAAAAGAAAACACTTGTGCCTACCTTACAGACTTGCACTCCACAGAGGAGTGCATCGGAACCCTACCTCTAGGTGGCGGCAAGTCACTGTCTTAATGAGTGAGTCACTGAATCATTCATTCAAATCAATTCATTTAGAAATATTGATTCTTTCAGGAATGTGCAATGGTTCTGATGTAGCTTTGTTTGGAATTTTTCTCATTGAAGGAGCGAAAACAGACAATATGTGTCTAAAATGTAAGTTACTTAATATTAATGTCTTGTTTATTTATCTGTTCTATAATATCAAGATCACATTTGCAATATGCTTTTCTGGGACCAAAAGCACTCTTATTTGTTTGATATCTTATCGCTTAATTATATCATTATAAATATAAAAATCAGGAACTCATTATTGGGGCATTTTTCCCCCATAAAATAATTTTGGGGGGGATTTTTGTTCATTTTAAGGCAATTTTTGCCACAAGCCCCCGTTAATTTCAGTCTCTAGTGAGGAATAAAATAATAGACTAATCCTGTTTTGAAAAAGTAAACTATGTAATATTAAAACAGTCTGTAGAAAAGGTTTGTAGCCCACTTACAATTTACTGTTAAATTTATTACTGAAGGTTTGCTGATTCAAAATGTATTGATTTCTTTATAAAAATTGCAGTGCTTTTATAGCTGTGAAAACAGGGGGTGCTGCAGCACCCCTGTAAAATTCGGTACCTTCTTTCTTCAGGCGGCAATAGCACAATGCTAAATGTGCCATAAAAATAGCAATTAAGACAAAATAGTTTTGTGAATAAGGCACAGTCTACAATGAGCTTAATTTAGAAAGAAGGCATGTTTGCCGTGAAAAACTATTACTGTATAAATAGCTTAAATGAAATATTTAGGGCTTAATTAAACTGGATTGCCAGTGGCTGGTGAATAAATCTGTGCATACTGTGTTCAAAATTGCTTAGCGAAATTGAATGTTAAGCAACAATATGACTTTACATTGCACAATACCTGCTTTTTTGTTTACTTTTTAAAGGCAGAACCTGTTGTGTTTCAAAACATCTCTTTTCAAAAAAGTCAGACCAATGCATTTCTATTGAAAAGGCTTGGTGCTCTCCTTCTTTCTCTCTCGTAATTAGTGCATTAGAGATTTTCAATCTGGCACAGCAGGCAAGTCCTGGCTGATAAGCACGACAAGCACTTTTGTGAGGCTATTCTAAGCAAAGAAAAAAAAAGAAACAGTGAAGGGAAGAAAGAAAAAGAGGCTAATCAATTCTCAATCTATGTCATAAAGAACATTGTTCCCAAATTTTCTTCAAATCACTGTTGCTCTCAAGTCTGTGATTGACACATTTTTCCAAGCTTCTGATTGCATTCTGAACTGGACTGAACTTAATATTTAATTTTATAAGCAGCTTCAATCTTCTTACACAGAAGCAGTTAGCACCGTCACAACTACAACTTCAACATCAGTGTATTTATGTATGTATAACTAATATTTATCAAAAGGTATTTATCAAGGTAATTCTTGCCTTTTTACTCCCTCACATATACAATGAGATGAAAGCTGTTTTTTAAATCCTTGAACGGATTAGCACTTGTATATATTTCAGATTTATTACATAAATACATAAAACTGATACTGTATAACCTTAGCGCTTTTCACATTTTTTTTTTTTTTTAAGTGTAAAACTCTCAAATTCAAACATATCACCACAGTGTCATGTCTGCAGAGACAGAGGCTGAGAGATCTTTTTTGAAATGTTCAGTCTGAAGTCAGTGTTCTTATACTCACCTAACAACTGGCAAAATTCAGCTTCACATTGTTCCAGCAGTGGCGCATAACTAATCAGACTGATGCTAAAAGATAATAAAAATAGATAAGAGGGGCACAAACATGAATGGAAACAAATAACTTCTGTTCCTCAAAATGGTGTGAAAATGATGGTCAGTGATATTATGGGCCCATTAATGGTTGTCACTAATTTGCTTGGGTTCATTTCTGCAGATACTCTCACAAGAACAAACCTGCCTGGAGTAGCCGGTTTAATTGGGACATTTGCATCATAATGACCCATGAGTCAATTTCCTGCTATTTCCAACTTTATAGTCTTGAAACTCGACCAAACGCTCAAAGTTAATGAACACGTGAAATCAAGTCTCATGTAAAAACGAGGTGTAATAAAATATGACATTGTAACTTCTGTCCGTCTGTCCATTTGCCCCATATATGTCTCAAATCAACTCATTCTTCCTTAAAGGAAGAGTTGACTTAAAAGTGACGTTGACTATTCAACCATGTTTTCAACTACCTTTCTGGATGTCAAAAGGTGCAATGACGTTGCTGCCTATAGAGAATACGAACCGACGTCACGCCTCGTTGCATGCCGGGGCGCCGCCACCATTTTGACAGGATCGCCCTCTATTACTCGTACTGAAATTAATATGGATTCTTGCTTACCTTTTGTTTTGTTTCTGCCATTAAGTGGAACGTTAACATTTTTAATGGTATTGTTTGCAGGGAATAGAAGCTATTTTATGGCATCGCATAAGTTGAGATAAACCACAAGTTTTGTAGAATTTCATTTACAATGTTGTTTACAATCTGTTTACCGCTCACCGCTGCTTCAGCCATCGTATGAATATCCAAATAAATCTGTGTGATCACACTGAGAAAAGTCGATTAATTTATTTGTTGGAAACGTTTAAATGGTGCTTAAACGAGCATATTGAGTAGGCCTACAACTTGTCATTGTAATTCCCCTTTTCCATGATCACAGATGAGGAGAATCAGAGATCATGGGTCAAATTCAGCGGACAGACGGACACGAACACACTGTATTTTTATATTTATTTTAACAAATGACAACCACACTAAGCAATTTCCTACCTTTATAAAACTGTTATGAAGAAAATGTATAAAATGCTTGCATTTTAAGTAATACTGAAAGTTTATATTTTGGTCTCATCCGTTTTTCTGCATGTGCTTTATTTGTAAATAGAATTTGATCTCTTTAATATCAGTCTAAGTGCATTAAGCGTTTTCTTGAGAGGACATGAGAGGAAACCGTTTAAGATATAAACATGTTGCGTTCATATTTTGGGCTCATTTGCGTGTCTCCACACAGTATGCTTTAATAAATATGTACAGAATTGTTTGTTTGTCACATGAAGTTTTTCCTGTTAAGCATTTGAATGTCCCCGTCAAGTTCTGCTTATTCACGAGCGCAGTGAGAGTCAGACTTGCAAAGGTAATGTTAATTATTAAACCAAACGAAATCAAAACGTTCAAAAACACAAAAATCACAGCAATGTGATTCTTTTATTGAGTGATGATAAGCAGTGGGTTTAATCAGTGCAAAATAGATTTGCCATCCGGCGTCTTCTCGTCATCTCCTCGACCTGCTTCCCTTGGTGTTTTTACATGTAGAAAAGGCGAAAAAACGTTTTTCACTGTCTTGTTTTCTCTCAGAACGATGATCTGAGTTACTATCACAATTATCGATGCAGCATTAATGACATACAATGGTGACATTTTTCACAATCATGACAGAAAACAAATTACTGCACTAAACTCAATAACGGAAAGGCTGCACGATCCTGTCAAGATGGCGGATAAACAAAGAAGTTACCCAGAACTCAATGCGGCGTGACGTCAGATTCATATTCTCTATGTGTGGATCAAATCGGATTTCATCAAAAATATCTTAATTTGTGTTCCGAAGATGAATGCAGGTCTTATGGGTGTGGAACGACATGAGTAACAAATGACAGAGTTTTCATTCTTGGGTGAACTAACAATGGCAAAGGTTGTCAGCAACAAACACACTTTGTCACTCATATAACAAAAACAATAACAACAGGTTGCATTATAGAATTATTTATTTTGTAATATTTCTTTATTATTTCTAAATAAATAAATAAAAAACTGCAGTATATGTCCATGTTTACATGACAATACTACATTATTCCTAAGTTTCCCCTTTTGTATAGATGGTAATGAAACTGAAATACTAACACCTGTGTAGGAGTTCAGCTACATCTAATTTCTTTTTTTTTTAATTCAGTTTTGTATTATGTTTTGAACTTGAAGGGATAGTTCACCCAAAAATGAAAATTCTGTCATCATTTACACACCCTCAGGTTGTTCCAAACCTGTATAAATTTTTATGATGTTGAACACAAAGGAAGATATTTTAAAGAATGTGGGAAACTGAACAGTTCTGGGGCACCATTGACTTCCATACTATTTTTTTCCCTACTATGGAAGTCAATGGTGCCCAATAGCGGCCTGGTTACAGACTTTCTAATATCTTCCTTTGTGTTCAACAGAACAAAGAAATTTTTACAGGTTTAGAACAACATGAGGGTGAGTAAATGATGACAGAATTTTCATTTTTGGGTGAACTATCCCTTTAAGTTTAACAGATTTTAAAAAATGTATGTAAACATGCAAATTGCCATGTAGGTACATGTTTGTGTCAAAGTGAGAAAAGAATTGATGTAATTTAAAGGTGCCCTAGAACTTTTTTTTAAAAGATGTAATATAAGTCTAAGGTGTCCCCTGAATGTGTCTGTGAAGTTTCAGCTCAAAATACCCCATAGATTTTTTTTTATTCATTTTTTTAACTGCCTATTTTGGGGCAAAATTAGAAATGAGCTGATTCAGGGTGTGTGGCCCTTTAAATCTGGTGCTCCACGCCTCAAGAGCTCGCACTTGCCTTAAAGGGTTACTTCAGGATTTAGCATTAAGCTTTGTATTAGTAGAATACCACTAGTATTTTCGAATTACTGTGCTTTCCCCCTTCATATCAGCCCGAGATGAGAAATTTATGCATTTTTATTCTGTAAAAAAGCCTCCGATGACGCAAAAATCGTCATTTTGCATCATCGGAGGCTTTTTTGGCCAGAGGCATAAAACTACAGCCAGTAATAGCAGGTAGTTCCGCATTTTTTCACCACGCCCATACATATGCGCCTTTGAGGTTACTCACGGACATAGATCAAAGATTTTATCAAAAGTGGGTGTCAATTATATTTTTAAGCTTAACATATTTTGTTATAGTCTGCACTACATCAGTGGTTCATCTCGCAAATGTATCGGTCTCTGCAGTCATCTCAACCAATACAGCAACAGGCTTTTGTGGTAACGTTAGCATAAATAGATAAATAGACTAACTCAGTTTTACAGAACAGTGGCTTTACTTTGATAACAGTCAACTTATATGCAACTTATATGTAATTGTCTATCTAACGTTACTTTGCTAAGTTTCCTACCTCTAGGCGAATACGCTTAGTACCAGATGCCCAGGCTGTTCGTCCTCTGGGAAAATGAATATCGATCGCGGTGTCCTTCAGAATGGTTCTCTTCATTGCAAGGATTTTTGGTTCGTAGTCCTCGTGCTTGAAATGGAGACTACATATTCTGCGTTTTTTTAGGTTTTCTATAACGGTGTCATCTCCAAACTTCGGGTGTTTGATGGGCCGCAGCCACTGTTTACATCGCTCCAAATCTTTAACTTAATCGGAAAATGATGGAAACTTACTTGTCCTTTCCTGGTTTTGGGTATACATCCAGGTACAAAGCAATTTAGCACCATTTCGCTGTAAATGTATGAACTAATTCACGATTTATAGAATTAATATGTAACAAAGCAAGCCTAGTTGTTTGAATTTTCCTGGTAATTCCGCCTGTAACCGATAGGCGTGGTTTGGGCGTGGCCTCGCAGGGGCAGCAAAACAAGTGCATTCTGGGAGTTGTTGTCTTTCATCCACATTAGTCAAAAATACATTTTCTGCCTTTTCTCAGTCTAGAAAGCTCCAAATTCAAAAATAATTTCACATTTCTACTACATAAATGACCAATTTCAAATACACATTCATCTTTCCAGTGGTGAAGTACCCCTTTAAACAACATAAAAAAAGTTCACACAGCTAATATAACCCTCAAAATAGATCTTTACAAAGTGTTCGTCATGCAGCATGTCTAATCGCATAAGTACAGTGTTTATTTTGATGTTTACAGTGATTCTGAATGAGTTTGAGGCTGTGCCGTGGCTAACGGCTAATGCTACACTGTTGGAGAGATTTATAAAGAATGAAGTTGTGTTTATGAATTATACAGACTGCAAGTGTTTAAAAATGAAAATAGCGACGGCTCTTGTCTCCGTGAATACAGTAAGAAACGATGGTACCTTTAACCACATTTAACAGTACATTAGCAACATGCTAACAAAACATTTAGAAAGACAATTTACAAATATCACTAAAAATATCATGTTATCATGAATCATGTCAGTTATTATTGCTCCATCTGCCATTTTTTGCTATTGTCCTTGCTTGCTTACCTAGTCTGTTGATTCAGCTCTGCACAGATCCAGATGTTCTGCCCTTGTCTAACGCCTTTCATAATGTTGGGAACATGGGCTGGCATATGCAAATATTGGGGGCGTACACCCCGACTGTTACGTAACAGTCGGTGTTATGTTGAGATTTGCCTGTTCTTCGGAGGTCTTTTAAACAAATGAGATTTATATAAGAAGGAGGAAACAATGGTGTTTGAGACTCATTGTATGTCATTTCCATGTACTGAACTCTTGTTATTTAACTATGCCGAGGTAAATTCAATTTTTGAATCTAGGGCACCTTTAAAAGAAATAGACATTGAATACATTGTGTGCCAAAGCAGTGATAAATGATCTACAGTTTAGCCCACAATGACTGCTGTTGTGACTGCAGCTCCATGTGAAGAGTTTTCATTGTATTGTGACGCTGTGATGCAATTGGCCTTCGAATGCGGCCTTCGAAGGATCCAGCCTCTGAATTGGGATGTAGCTTTCGTCTGGCCTTGAATAAGGGCACGGACCCAACTCAGCAATCTCCACACGATTCCAAGTTCCATGTGACGATTCCAAGAAGTTTGTGTTTATTCCCTCATGTTTCCAAGTCTGCTGCAAGTGTGTATTCACCCGCCATACTTACCTGCTCATTGTTCCAACTCATGTCGACTGAGGTGTGTGCTTTATCTGCCAGCTCTGTCAGCTCTCCATCAGCCATCTGTAAGAAAAAGGACTCTCATCATCACCCATGTACTGTTTCAGTTATTTATTACTCGCTTATTTATTACAGCAGCAGTGTAGCAGATCTATTCCGCCAAGACCAAATACGTTACATTGCCATATCCATTATCATGCAAGGTATTTCCCAGACAAAGTATGGATTAAAAAAAAAATGTTGTCACTGAGATTTTACTAAGCACTGTGGTTTTAAGGTCAGGTCAAATTATATTAAAATATTATATATACCTGCTATGACAGGGTGATCTAATTTGTTTTCATGGCATTAATAAGTTATCAAAATGTCTAGGTATTATTGATATTATTGGTATTATTGATATAATAATAATAATGGTCGCTTCTTGTTGATGAGTTAAATGGTGTTGCATGCATCTATCTTTAACTCAGAAACCATTAAACATCAAATGAAACTGGAAAATGAATTTACACTGGGATAAAAATGTCCACCGCATACAACTGGTGTACACATACTGTAAGTATGAACAAGAAATAGGAACAGGCAAGCTGAACGTGGTTTTGAAATCTACAATACCAAAGTTTATTAATCCATATGTCATGCTGTGTTCAACAAGCGAAGAGAACTTGTCATCCTCTGTTCCGACACACCTTTTGACTTTGATATTATTATTTGATGTTATCAGGCACCTCTATAGATTGAGCCTTGGAATGGAACTGTCATGGAATGTTTGAGACCAACTGTGATTATTATTTTGCTGTTCTGGGCACACTGATGCTTGTTGATCCATCTGTCATTATGCAAAGTTCTCTTGTTGTGTCCCCTTATTATTTCTATCCAAGAAGAAAAGTGATGCATTTCATTCTGAGGCTATTCATGTAGGAATCCTGGTTACATTACATTTTTTTCCTTTTTTTTTTTTAATACAGAGCTGCTTGACAGTCTAATGTCTATAGAGTTGGGATCTGTTGCTAAGTCAAAATGATTTGGCTGCATATGACAAGAGAGACAACTTTTATGGCATGTCATAATATTGTAGGCATAACACTCAACTTAAAACAACATTCAAAACCAAGGAAGTCTATATGATACATGTTCTATTGCATCCCCATTAAATCCCAATGAGCTCTCCAAACAAGAATTGGGCACTTGTGAAAAATAAAATAATGATGTAAGGTTGCTTGCAAACAAATTAAAATACACAGCTATTTTTTAAATGACCATCAATGGTAAAAGATATTATTTGCTGCCAGATGGTGCAGTAATGACATACCAGCGGATGTTAACCAGGAAACTTTGACCTTTAAGCAAAGCAGTTTTTTACTTTAATGTGACATAATTTTGAATAAAACATATAAAAAAAAAAAAAAAAAAAAAAAAAACATGAATATTAGAAGATCTTTGTTTTGATCATTTGTTTTTGGAATAACATTCACTGGCGATTCGTACACAAGAAGTCCAGGATTGTTTATTAAATAGGGTCCATTTTGATTTCATTTTGACTGGAATTACAATATTAATCTGTTAGGATTCAATTTCTAAATCTCCAGCTACTGCTACTAAAATGGAGATTTTATGAAATAGCAGTGTGTCTTTAACCTGTGAGATGTTGGTTAACCTCTGTAATGGACATGCTCCTGCTGAATTTTAATGAGATAGGTATGTAAATGATAAATGAAAGCTTTTTCATTTTGAGACTGTGAAAAGGCACTTGAAACATTGTGTTCCATTAGCCAGGCCTGCCATTATTTAACAATTTATCAAAATGATTGAGCAGTAATTTAACACGGCTGTCTTGTGAGGCTTGACCTCTTGATGATATAAGATATGCAGGCAGGGCATCTGCAAAGAGCCACTGCTCACAATTACGGAGAAATAACATCAATGCACTTTATGTGGTGTGCAGGTTTGGAATTCCAGTTCGGTTGTGTGCTCAATATATATTGAACTGAAAGATCTTTGATATAAGCTCAGTGCATTTAGACCTATTGAGAGCCCATATCTGATATTGTTAATCAAATGTAATTAATCTTCATTGTGGGGATGCATCACAACAGTAATTTGGTCTAAAGCCCAAAGCGTCATTACACACTAGGGTGCCTGCAGGTCTTTAAAGGGTGTTAGGTGCTCTATTTGTGTATTAGAGCGTGCAGTGAACGAGCAAGGCCAAGAACATTACCCTTGCTTTGTATTGTGACACCCACCTCATCAAGATAACACACTTGGGGGTGTTTCATGCAGTGATAATCTTCATTTTAATTCCCAAGGCATGTCTCAAGGAGCATGGCTGTAGTAAAAGCTACAAAAAAGACATTTATTTGGAGCAAGCATTGAAAATTAGAACCGTTTGCCTCAAAATGTAATATGCAAAGGCACGGTGTGATCGCATCTGGTAGACTTTGACATTAGCATATTGCATGAAGCATTTAATACTGGATGCTGCTCATGCATGTAATTGTAATAGCATGTTGACACCGATCTCATTTCTTGACTGTGGTGCTTATTATTACAAATAATAATAATAGAAAAACAAAGATCATACACACTGATCAACCTGGCATGCAAAGAAAGACTAATAACCTTTTTATTGTAACTTTTAAAAAAAAAAAAAATATATATATATATATATAATAGATTGTTCATGACAATGACCTAATGTTATTTAGCACTTCAGCAGTCTGCAAGGAACACACCTTCTATGTCACCATAGTACATGCATTATCATTTTGCGCACGCATGAATGAGTTCAGGGCTAATAGCGTTTTTGTAATGCAATGCAAATGAATCTGCTCATCTGCAAAATCAGATAGGGATTAAGAAAATGCTGAAATAAATATTTTCCTTTACGAAAGATTAACCTCTCGCATATTCGTGTCGCAGTAAAACCTGCAGATGAAGGCCCTGGGTATGGGTGAAAGAGAGCAATCGGGGCTGGTAAACATGGCAGGTCGACTGGCGAGATAATGGAAAGGTACAGGCACAGACGACAGATGGAAAATTTCTCTTCTGTCATTTGAGAAAGGCTAGATCAAAGCTCCATTAATCAGAGAGGGGCTGTGGGGTGCAGGTGATAGAACGAATGTAGTAGAAAGGAGGTTTGCTTTGGGGGCAGAAAGCACTGCTGGAGGGAATGGATGGGGTGAGGTGGAGGGCAGGGAGATGGAGGGATCATGGGAAAGGTAGGAAGGGGAGAACAAGACTGAGCTCTTGGGAAATGTAATGATGAAAAGAGATGGATGAAGGTGAAAGGTCACAGTGGAGACTGGAGGTTGAGAGGTTGACCTTGCTTACATGTGTTTCCTGAGAGTATTGAGGATCATTACAGGGTCGTGGAATGGCAGAGCAGGTGCTGAAAGAGTACATTAGCCATTACTTTTCACCTAACAGTTTTGAATGTCGATGTAAGAAGAGCCTAGTCTAAATGATAGAGGAATATAGGCAGATATTTTTGGGACATAAGTTAAAGGGTTAGTTCACCCAAAAATGAAAATAATGTCATTTATTACTCATTCTCATGCCGTTCCACACCCGTAACACAAATTAAGATATCTTTGGAACACAAATTAAGATATTTTTGTTGAAATCCGATGGCTCAGTGAGGCCTCCATAGTCAGCAATGACATTTCCTCTCTCAAGATCCATTAATGTACTAAAAACATATTTAAATCAGTTCAAGTGAGTACAGTGGTTCAATATTAATATTATAAAGCGACGAGAATATTTTTGGTGCGCCAAAAAAAGAAAAAAGAAAAAAAAGACATATAGTAATGGCCAATTTCAAAACACTGCTTCAGGAAGTGTTCTACTTTGGCACTCCGAACCGCTGATTCGACACGCTGATTCATAATGCTCCGAAGCTTCCTGAAGCAGTGTTTTGAAATTGGCCATCACTATATAAGTCATTATTTTGTTTTTTTGGCACACCAAAAATATTCTCATAGCTTTATAATATTAATGTAACCCCCCTTACCCAGGTCCTACTCGCCCCACTCTGTGCGGGCCTCGAACCTGGGTCTCCGGCGTGGGAGTCGGATGCTCTAACGAGGAGGCTAAAGGCTGCAACCTCTTGAGTCAGTCGCTAGAGCATCTCTTGAGATTAGAGGAGTGAGGTTTACTCACACAGCAACTACTAGCTGGCCTCCGTTACACTCACCCCCCTAAACCTCACTCCCATCCGGGTCACGGCACCAATGTAACCCCCCTTACCCAGGTCCTACTCGCCCCGCTCTGTGCGTGCCTCGAACCTGGGTCTCCGGCGTGGGAGTCGGATGCTCTAACGAGGAGGCTAAAGGCTGCAACCTCTAGCGTCAGTCGCTAGAGCATCTCTTGAGATTAGAGGAGTGAGGTTTACTCGCACAGCAACTACTAGCTGGCCTCCGTTACATTAATATTGAACCACTGTACTCACATGAACAGATTTAAATATGTTTTTAGTACCTTTATGGATCTTGAGAGAGGAAATGTCATTGCTGGCTATGCAGGCCTCACGGAGCCATCGGATTTCAACAAAAATATCTTAATTTGTGTTCCGAAGATTAATGAAGGTCTTACGGGTGTGGAATGGCATGAGGGTGAGTAATAAATGACAGAATTTTCATTTTTGGGTGAACTAACCCTTTAAGGTACTTCATTTTCTGCAATCATGAATTATTTCAGCTTCCATGAAGCTTTGCATTCAGTTCAGGTTTGTGTTTGGAATCTGATTTCATTATTTACATTATTTCATTTTCAATGTCTAATAAACATACATATATTCTTATATGTTTATTATTCCCCAAATTTGATTGGTTGAGCGGTGTTTCAATAGTGCTGATATACAGTTCAACATCATTGAGTCTTTTCAAATTTTCACTGTTTTTTTTTATCACTTCACTTGATGGTGTTTGTGTTCCAGACTGTCAGTCTGGGTATTTATCAGTGACTCTTTATATGTTTCATAGTTATGCCAGTAGGTGGCGATAGTAATGGGAGAAACAAAGCTTTTCGAAACTTTGGCTACGTCTGAAAACTGGAAAATGCTGCCTTCGGAGGACACATTTCAAGGTAGGAAGGCATCAAGGCATGTCCGAATCCAATGTTAGCTTCACTTCCTGTTTCCTGAGATACCTGACTGATTTTTGAAGGCAGCATGGATGTATGCTTCGCTGCCTTTGATATTCCACAATCCTGTGCATTCCATTCTATGACAGTTGAGCTAGAAAAATGAAGATGGCATCCGAAAGTTGCGTTTGCTGGTCAGTTTGTGTGTAAATATAAGTTTTTGACCAACATTTGACACTTTTGATGTCATTTCTAGCGAGAATACTACTATAGTAATTAAATATTTGTTTAGTTCTCACCGAAGCTTGTGTTATTTTGCGGTAGATCATTAAACTGTTACGCTGCCTTAGAAGTCTGTCTGAGAAAGCAGCAAGGCAACAAGTCAGCTGCCTAGGTTTTCAGATGCAGCTTTTGAATCAGTTGAACCAATTGCTTTACAAAATGATTCAGTTTCGAAGCTCTCAAAATGCCACACTGATCAGAATGTAGCAATTAAAATTCAGCCAAAATGTGCATAAAAACACCTTTTTACTAACCAATTGCAAATGTTTTATTGAAAGCGTAGTGTTAAATGCCATATTTAATATTACTAAATATGAATTGTCTGAATAATATGTGTTATTTTGTTAAATTGTAGGGCTTGTTTTATGGAGAGCGTGGTTAATCACGCCTGTAAGAAACTGGTTCATGGATTCACATAGATCATCATCCCCTACTGATAAACCATTGGAATTTCAAAACATTTCAAAATGTCTTGTTTACTGAAATCACGTGACTTTGGCAGTTTGATACTCGTTCCGAATCACAATGATTAGCAAAGTATTCAAAGCTTAATGAAGCAGGTTTCAAAAGTGCCCATCACTAGGTGGCGACAAGTGACTGCAATATGAGTGAGTCATTGATCATTTACTAAACCAATTCATTGATAACACTGATTGATTCAGGAACTAAACTATTGCCTGTCTTAAGGAGTGAGTTGTTGAATCATTCACTCAACTGATGTGTTTGAAACACAGTTAAATTTCTATAGTATGGGAGACCATAGCAAATACTATTTTTGCATTCTCATTTGTTCCAAAAGCAAAATAAAAAAATATGACTGCATTTCTACAACTTTCCAAAGAAGGAAAATAATACATAGAGTGGTGTATTATCACAGTAACAAGAGTTCTTGGTAACACTTTACAATAAGGTTCCATTAATTTATTCATTAAACTTAGTTAATGTTAATGTCAACATTTACTAATACAGTACATTATTAAATTCATTAATATTATAAATACTATTAAAATGTTAATACTATATAATGGACTTGAGCTGACATGAACTAATAAGGAACAGTATTTTAATAACTAACATTAACAAAGATGTATACAAATGATAACAAATTATAACAAATCCATTGTTAATTAAATTTTAGTTAATGCATTAACTAATGTAAAACAAATGGGACCTTATTGTGAAGTGTTACTGAGTTTTGATTTATGTTTAATCATTGCCTTTAATCATTGCATAAATATGTCATCACAGTCTGTGAAAAGGGTCCATTCAGTTGTGTCTTTATTTGAAACTATTTTTTGTTGGTGGAACAAAAATAGACAAAGTAACTGGCAATACTGTCTAAAATTAGTCACTTGAATCTGAATGTGTCATCTCAAATTTTAGCAACAGCTAATATATTGTAATTGTTTTCCTTCAAGACAAATCATTTTATCAATTGGACACACAACAAGAAAATGTGCAATAAATGACACCTTTAACCCAAAAGGATGCTGTTTTGGGCATTACTTTATCTCTGACCCAAGTCTCAACCTTTTCTTCTTGGTTTGATGAAACCAATTCCCCAAAGCAGAAGACTGCCAGACAAATGTTTGCCTGAAGATCACACCCTCTCGCTTCAAAAGGTGCATTTTGTATGTAGACAACTTTCAGATGATTTCCCTAGACAGAACAGCTGAACACACTAGACTGTGTAAAATGACAGGCGAGAAGGGGCTTTTGGTCCCCTCTGAACAGCTTACAAGCAGAATCATGATAAAAACTAATTTTGCCCAGAGCAGACTTCACTTGGACAAACAGGTGCAATAAATTAGCAAATATCTTCAATGCTCGCAGTTTTCAAAAATCTGCAATAAATCTATGACCTTGGGAGTTGCCACATCCTACAAGGACCCCTGAAAAATATTGGTGAGATTCTCTGTTTGCCCTATAATAACAATTACAAATGCCAAGCAAGAAAAATCGTGAGCAACATTTATCCCTCAGGGACGTTTTAGGTTGAGGGTGACATTGCGACAACAGTGTGCATATTTTATATTTTCTTTATTTTAATGTTGCATGTTTGCTATTAATTTAATTTGAACAGCATCAAAAAATAAGAGACTTGGAGCTCCAGGGATTGCAATTAAGGATGGTTTTGGTTAGTATACAGTTCCATTAATGATTGGGGAAAAATGCTATTCTTAATGGATTTACTACAGAGATCATTCATTCTTTTGCCTTCGTTCATTCCTTCGTTCGTTCAGTTTTAATGGTTTTTAATAATGTTGTCAAAATGTTTGCCCAAAATGTTATTTATATCGTTCATGAAACTTTTTTTTTTTTATATTACATTTTAGTTGGACAGTCATCTGGGTTGGACAGTTAACTGGTTAAGAGTCATTAGTTGATGCACCAGACTACCATTTGCACTGAATGTTTCAAGCTGTAAATTTAGTAGCGTGGTGCCACTAAATAGTAGTACAGGCGACTATGTCCTTAGTAGTCCATTGTTGTATAATAGATGCATGTTCGTGGACCATTAACTGAACCAAATGTCATAAAAGTCATTCTTCCTCTAACTATTCTCTATAGTGAATCATTTCTCCTACTTGTAATACAGTTCACACAACAGTGAATGAACAGTCAACAACATTGATGAGGTACAGTATGTTAAACTGACGTCATTCTGATACATTTCAGACTTCAGAGGAGTGGAGTCAGAGGGAATTGGAGAAGTCAGAGGGTGGACACTTTTGGAACAGTCCCTCGAAAACTTAGGTCAGCAGGGATTAATTAGCTTTCTGAGACCCACACAGCAGATGTCAAGGTAATCTTGGGTTGCAGACTGCAGAGGTCAATGCAATATCTCAACTCTGGAGATGAGAAGTGATCTCCCAGAATCCACCGAGTGGATGTACAGGGCTTCATCAGTCACAAACATGTCTACATCACTCAATGCAAATGCAGAGACACACCACTAGGCAGTGGCCTCATTACTCAGTTCAGGATACATATTGAGGTCACTTACTGTGGATGGTATGATTCTAAAATGTCTAAAAAATGCCAAAAGATAAATGTCTCACTAATATACTACAGCATAAGGAAGTACAAAGATGTCCAAACTTCCAAAATCAATTGCCACGTCTTCTTTAGAGCAGATATTTTATTCATCAGCTCATATAATACAAATAAATGCCATATCTCAGTAGCACTACAACACAGAATTCAATACATGTCATACACAACCACAATCTCTATTCTTTTTCTGTTTGCAGGAAAATCCATTGTACCCTTTTCTCATCTTGACCCTCTCGAGTGAGAGTGCATGGCTCTGCAGTGGTGTGCAACTAATGAGTCCAAAAATGTAGCCAGACACTCTCTCACCACAGGAGGCCCGGAATGACCATCCTCAGCATTCTCTCCGCTATGGGTTATGAGCAGCGCTGCCACTTAAAATGCAGCCATGAAATCCACCAATTAATATGTTTAGTGCAACCTTGATGGGACACATTTATTTTTAATAATCATCCTTGGTTGAAAGGAAAGAAATGATAGGCTGCTTTCCAGTGCTGGAATTTTAGTACTCGCAATTCAGATAAAAATGTTCAAATTCTTGAATTACACCAAAACCTAAGTGATGGGGATTATAGCACAGCTTGCATGTACTTTATAAAACAGGAGAAAGTAAAGGTTTTCAACAGCAGTGTGCTGCTGTGCTAAAGGAAAGATTTTTTTTTTTTTTTTTTTTTTGCTGCTTTTAATGGGATGTCGTTTCAGCTCACCTCAGAAATGTCATATCCATCTTCCTCCTGCCTAAGCGTTTCTAACACCCAAACACTTCCACTGCGAGTTGGCCTGTCAGCCTAAAAGCTTCCTCCCTCATTGTGATAACACAATCGATAAAATGGAAGCAACAATTCCTCTTCTTCTTCTTAGCCACATTGAACTGCTATATATAAGATACACTTGAGTAGATATATAGATTGTAGGGTACAGCTATTAACATTTGAAGAGGGGGCAGGGTGGCTTATTCTGAAACGTGCCAAAAAGGTTCAACCAGGTCTGAAAAACAGCTCCGGAACCTTGTTATACAAGAGTTTTGCCACATAGAGGTGCTGTAATGATAAACCCTGCTGGATCCTATGCATTGTTTTATAATCACCTGCTGTTAGTTTTATTAAGTAAAAGTCAGACTCCATTGTCTTTTTATTTATTTATTTTTATTTTGTGTCATATATCTGTCAAAGAACGACATGAAGTAACTTACTGAGTAACTAGATTTGCAACATTAACTCAGACGTTCCATTGCACAGAGAATCACAATATCAAGGATATCAAGATGAATGAGATGTAAAATAAAAACACCAGGGCTTCTTCCCCTCAGGTGAATCTTTAGTTATATATGCCAAATATGATATGATGAATAAATTCATTGAATAAAATAATGCATATTAATTTCAAGAATTTAAAAATGTGCATGTTTCTAAAACATGAAATTCCTTATTGTAATTATATTCTGAGAACAAGACGATTATGTAAGTCCTTGAATGTGTTCATGGAAGCAGACACCAAGGACTTTGGCAGTGATAAAGGCCTGATAACATCAGGGTCTTTATACCTTTAATCCCTTTGGTCTTTTTTTACCAAAAAGGATCAGTGCATGAAGAAGAACACATCTTAAATACAGAGATTGTCCATTTAAAAGCAATGTTAACACTCTTAAAGGTCAAGTGGCTTATATTTGACTTACTAGTTACAAATTTGGCCTATTCAGAAACTTTAATCAAAGGTGATCAGGGCCGGATTAACATAAGGGCTAGGTGGGGCTGAAGCCCCAGGGCCCGCGGGTAGAGGGGGCCCGTGATTGGCTGGAGGAAATGAGATTGACAAGTCAAAGGTGGTTGATTTGTGTGTAATAAAATAATAAGAAAAAATGATTGGAAAATGTGCCTGACTGATAAATCACCATCCAATCAAAATCACTTTACAATTCGCGCCATGACATCGGGAAACGCCTCTTTGCGTTATGCTATCTCATGTAGACTAGAAAATGGGAAATTGGCCTTTATTGCTTGTTCAGCCTCGCTGGTGTTCAAAATGATAAACAAAAGTGATAGTGGTGCGCAAAAAAGGAAAAATAAGCTTGAAAGGGAGAAAAGGGGTGCTAATCTTACAGCAAAAATTCCCAAACTAACTAACTACTTCGGTTCACATAAAACATCCAAGCCAGTGCAGTGGAAGACCCCGCGTGAAGCGGCAGCTCACAATTATCTTCACCCACCGACCCCGTCGCCGATCTTTACACGCTGAAGAAGGTGAGATAGCAGCTGCAGCAAGTTATTATTCTTATAACGAGTTAAGCCCTATTCTGATGGTAATTGTTTCTCATGAAAAGTAAGGTGTTTTCAACATTTACAGGGACGAGTCGAATGATTTTATTGCCGTTTGAATTCAGAATGTCAGTGTTTTTCTCTCATCATCATCACCCGTGTAAAAATCCCGAATTAACTTTCCTACTGTTCTTTGACGAACACCAATGTTGTGTCTCCACAATCTGCGTTTGAAGCACATTCTATCAGTTGCAGTTCTGGTGCCTCCATCCATACAACTCGACCTCGACACATTCACATCACATGTTAACACAGCGGTAGAGTTACTCACGGGACACTACTGCACTTATTCGCAATCACAAAAGGTCTTTATTTGCATGTGCTTTAAAGCCCTGCCAGTTAAACATGTCATTCGTGTGCTGTTCTGAGATGCGCTTTTTCTGACCCCATACACCCGAAGCTTGCACACACACTTAAAGTCCCTGTAAAGTCATTTTAAAGTATGTGTTTTGAGCTTGTCACACCACAGAAAAAAGTGTTATTAACCACCCAGCCAAATTTGAATGATTAAAAAAATCTGCAAGTAAATGAAATAAGTTATCAAAATCTCGAAAAAACAGGCAGCGCTCTCTGCTCTCAAACGCTGGGGGCGTGTCCGCTGTCGGCGCTGAAACCACACCCACTCGCGAGAGCTGCCGTCTCAACTTACTTGTCTAATGAGTCATGCATATAAACAAAAGAATCGCGTTAGAGGGTTGCACATTTTAGTAGAGTTACTGTGGACTACCTACTTATTATAACATAAGCACACACGGCAACTTACACTCATTGGGCACGTACTGCCGGACTGTTGTCGAGTCGACAAATGACGGTACCGCGAGACGTGAGGATGAAGGCCGGGACGGGAGAGACTCTGTCCGGCCCCATATATCATCGGTTATCGGTGGAACGGTAGGAAGTCCGAGGCGGGAGGGGGGCCGAGGTCTGTTCAGTCACATTCACCAAAAACAGCGGATTATCTGTGAATCCCAGCTGTCTGATGAAAGTTTGTAAAATTATCCGGTGTAGAACGATCACTTTAGAATCCTTCATATCATCGTTTTAGGAAATTTAAATAAGGAGACCGAGCATATTGTATATTTTAAAAACCATGTAATATGCATTTGCGTGATGAAGGCATTACTAGCTAAATGTACAAAGGGCTGTATGACTGTAATGCCACTCGAGATTGAGCGAGTGAACCGCTGTAGAGGCGGCGCCACACTCGATGCGTCATCGACAGTTATATAGTGTTAGGGGAGGGGCTATGCTCGGTGGACGATGTGCGTCATTAGACCCCCGTTTTAGCTCCGCCCAAAAAATCCTGAGCAGAGACTTGGTGAAAAACTGTTTAACGCTCTAACTTCACAATTAAGCATTACTCAATTCACAGACTTTGTAATGTGTTTCAGCAATACATTTGTAACATTTAGAAAGTGTTTAGAAAGAATTCTCAGAATTGACTTTACAGGGACTTTAAGCCTGTCAAACAGCACCTGACTACTGGACTTCATCTTTCGCGTCTGATTGCGCTATAATACTGTCAAATACACAAAAGGTTTAGATAAACACAGTTGGTTATGTCTGAAATGAGTTGAGAAAATCGGACGCGTGCAGGTCTTAAAGTGACAGCATCCTAATAGTTAGCATGTGGACCCTTGTCCTTAAAGGGATAGTTCACCCAAAAATTAAAATCCTGTCATCACATACTCCCTTTCAAGTTGTTTTAAACCTGAATGAGTTTCTTTCTTTTGAACACAAAAGAAAATATTTTGAAGAATGCTGGTCCCCATTAATTTTCATAGTAGGAAAAAAAATATAATGTGGAAATCACTGGGGATCATCAACTGTTTGATTACCCACATTCTTCAAAATAGTTTATTTTGTGTTAATTAGAGGAAAGAATTATTGTGTCAGCAATATATGCAATACAATTTTAAAATATGTTAAATATTTTATATGTTAAATATATTTTAAAATATGTTAAATAGCATGGAATATTTAGTGTGCTTGTGCTTATATAAAATGATTTGATAAAATTAAATTTGTAAAAATATAAAAATAATAACAATAAAAAAAATTCTTGTGGTACAAGACACTGTGGCATGGCAATCAGATGAAAGGGGGCCCTTGGTGTTGCTATAGCCCCAGGGCCCAACGTGTTCTTAATCCGGGCCTGAAGGTGATATGTGATTAATGACTAAAATGAACTTGTCCTTGAAAAAAATCTATAACATAGCAGCTCTTCAGTGTGAAGTGTTAAGCATTCAGCATTAAGCTTGACTTCAAGAAAACTCCAGTTTAACAAAGCAAAAATATGTTTTGTGAAAACTGCTCTGCCACAACAATCAAAGGAAGCATGGAAAAGCAAGCCTGCTTATATTTCACATTCAAAACAACCTTGTTCGTGCTTAAGGCTGAGTTAATTATGGACAAAGTAATGCTTGGGCCTAAGCCAAAAGTTTGCCCTACTGAAATCAAAAATTAATTGGCTGTCTGAAAAGGCATTTGTGCACTTTTTAATTTGTCACACAAAATCCCAATCCTAAATTGCATCAGGGACAATGGTACAAAATTAAAATAAATCTTATTGCATCATTCACATTTAGCTTTTAAATTGACTCTAGCAATAAATCTATTTTAGAAAAAACAGATGAAAGTGATGTGATACATATGCAGACTTGACATAAAGAAGATTTCACTCCTTCAGGTGATCTTCGTTCAAAGAAATTGCATACTGCATGCTGATTATCCAATCCCGCGTTTCAGATGCAAACTTTTTTGGCACGTGAAAATACTGCAAGTGTCTAAAGTTCCTACAAACAGATGGCATTTGTGTTCTCCTAACATAAAGACAGAAGGGTTTTTACACCCTTCACATAGGAGAAGAGAAGGATAATGACTACATTTCTGATTATTTTTTCCTTTAATGGACCTATAATTTATGCTTGCAGGTTGCTGATGGCTCTGAACGTACACAAAGGATAACCGCCAAATAATTCTAGATTATTTTGAATCCGAGTAGAGGTTAAAGTAATGATGATTAGGGGTCTTTTTGAGTCACAGACCGCTGTCTGCTATACTTCTGCAGTGGAAACCTCATATTCTTCCGCTCAGCTGAGAGCATCATTTGTCTTGAGTGTCACAAGCACTTGACTTTAAAGACAATTGGGTATGCATCACTATGTTTGGAGCCAACGAAAGTCAGCAAACCCTCTCTCACTGAATAACCCCCTTTCAGTCCTTTAGAGTCAGTATATATTTAAAGTTCCCTTTAGATGACTTTGTGAAACCTGACTCTGGACCCAGAGCATGCACACAGGAAGTATCTATCCTCCAGTGATGAAAGTCAAGCAGTTTCTTATAGCACATTGATCACCCAGGTGGGTACATCAAAGAAGATTTTTTTCCTTTTGGGCAGCATGTCTGATTCATTCCACTTGCCAATCAGTCATCATACTGGATAATTTAGCTGGGCATTGCTTTGTTGCCATATACCTGCAGCTTCACTGTTTTGTTAAGATTCATTCCTTTTCATTTAGATTAAAGTTGAAGTCTGTAATTTTGTCTGTGTTAAAGTTCCAGCTTAATTTGCAGAGACAACTATAAGTAAGCCATTCGTAGGCTAAGTGTAACCGCTGAAGATGTTTTTTTCATTGCTTTGTGACTGAATTAACACAGAAAATACATCAGAAAAAGACAATATACAAACACACCCATAGTGATTTTTTTGTTGTTTTATATACACACACAGTAAAATACCACTACTACAACAAAAATGCAAAGGTAATTAAATGATTAAAGGTACACTATGTAACTTTTGTCTTTCTAGCTGTTAAAAAAAAAACAAAGCTGCATGCATTTTGCAGAAGAACATTGTTTTGGTTCACTGTGCAGATGAATATGGTATTTTCTCATGACTAAAAAAAGAGAGATTGGATTATCATACTGCTCATAAAACATTCACCACTAGGATTAAGAGATATAACCAATTTAGATGGAAAGGATCTCAAGCTGACTAGCTGAAGACATTACTTTAGCTATTCCCATTAGTAGACACAGTACTTCTTTGAAAATAAATTCCAAAACAAGCTCTACCTCAACCATAATGAAGTGACCTCTGACCTCTGTCTAATGAACTCCTTTAGAGAGCTACATAGGACAATTTATCTGTTCAATAAAATACCTTACTCACCTGTTGAGTAATAAAAACGCCATCTCTGCGTCGCTTTTACAATATTTCAAATCCCTCAGTTCTCGCCATCTCTAAAAAGCCAAGCTGTGGTATCTGTCAGGAGTTATTAAACAATAAAGCACTTGAGACAGGAGTAACAAACTTCATTCATCTTGTTTACTCTTCACTTCCATTCTGACACACATTATATCATTACATAACAATTCAGACTTCCTTTTCAAAATCGCACAATACAATACAATTCACTCAGGATCACAACACAGAATAGAACATTAGAGTTGCATCAACAATGCAAGCACATCCACACATCAGATCTAGAATAGCACATCAGATCTAAGTGACATAGTCCTTCAAACAACTAGGCTTCCGAACATCACGTTTAGGTCTAGTGGTATGAGTATGTGTGTAGTGAGCAGTGCTCTCAGCTGGAGATGTTGGTGTGCATTGTGTGCATGGAAATGCAGTGAGATGGGGAGCATTCCATGTCTTTACATCACTAAGAATGTATGTACCCACTCCAAGTCTTTTGACAACCATGAGAGGATCAGTAAACTTTCTGTGTTCCTTAGAATCATGCAAGGGGTTCCATACCCTCACTTTATCCCCCTGCTGGAAACAAGGAGCACCCCAGTTAGCATCAGTGTACTTTTTCATTTTGTTTTGCAGCCGCATAAAACTTTGGCAAACAGTCATGTCAGTTTGCACAGGAGGAGATGGCAAAATAGATAGCCTTGTGCACATTTGCCTGCCATAGAGAAGTTGAAAGGTTGAAGTACCAGTTGCAGCATGTGGAGTGGCATGGTACATCTGCAAGAAGTCCATGGCTGATGTTGCTGGATGGCGATTTGGACAGTATGAGCACACGGTTTAACCTCTCTACAGCACCATTAGCTGCCGGGTAGTAGAGAGAGGAATGATGGTGACGAATTTTCCTTCCTTCCTGAAAAGCAGCAAAAGCAGCAGACGTAAACTGAATGTTGTTAATAGTAACTATACTCAATGGATTTCCAATGGCGGCTGAAGACTGATGACAGAAACAAAACCACAGAATCCGTAGTGACAGTGTAAGTAAAGGAGATCTCAGGCCATTTGTTGTAATAGTCAGTTAGTATTAGTAAACCTGCAGTGTCAAATAGCCTAACTACTGTATATCAACAGTCACTTTCTGCCATGGTCCTTCTGGAAGTAGCTAAGGCTGGAGAGGAACAGGGTGTGATTTGTCATTTAGCACTTGGCAGGAAAAGACAGCATCATGAACCTGAGTATCTATCCCTGGCCACCAATAAAGATCACAAAGGCATGGTTTGGTTCTTGCCTCTCCCTGATGTCTTTTGTTTGCTATGGAGACCAAGAGATATAAGAGCAGCAGATGCAATCAGACGTGATCCTCGGAAGACAAAGTTGTCCATAACAGCCAGTTCTAGTCGCAGTTTATAGTACAGCAACAACTCAATGTCCAGTCCATTGGGTGAAGGAGGCCAACCATTGGAAATCTGTGTATAGAGTTTGGTTAGAGCAGGACAAGAAGAACATGCAGCATCAACAGAGAATTACAGGCGGCAGATTGAAAAGCAACAAACTCCTCATCAACATCATCAACAAGAGCTGGAGCAACAGCATTATCTGTATGAGAAGCAGGTATGGGCAAACATGACAGATAATCAGCAGGGGCATTTTGAATTGCTTGTACACGTGATTCATCAGGAAGAATACCCTCTGCTGAAACAGTATGACCTAAGAACAACAGGCTGGTTTGCTGGAAGCGACACTTGTCTTTATTGAGCTGCAAGCCAGCAGCTTCTAGTTGTTGTAAGACAGACTGAAGTGCTTTGTAATGCATAGACATGTCATGTCCATTGATAAATTGTTGTCCAGGTAATTTTCAACCCCTGACAAGCCATTCAGGATGATGGTCATCATCTTCTGAAATGCTGTGGGTGTTGAAGCTAATCCGTAAGGAACACAACAAGAATGGAACAGTTCTGAGTAATAAAGGCCATGAGGTCACGACTGTCCTCATGCAGCGACACTTGGTAGTAGGTATTAGTCAGGTCAATTGTAGAGAAAACAGTAGAAACTTTTAGAGCAGAGAGTAGTTCATCTGTGTGTGGCAATAGAAAAGAGTCCATGATCACTGCTTTATTTGGCTCTTTGAGGTCAGCGCACATCCTAATTTTACCTGACTTTTTCTTCGTAACAACAATTGGTGACACCCATGCAGAGGTGTTGATTCTATCACCACAGATGCTTGCAAGCGATTTAATTCCTCTGACACAGCACTACGAAAAGAGAGTGGTAGACTGCGAAAGTTTTGGTGCACAGGTGTGACAGTTTCATCCACTTTTACGCGGTGTATAAGGTTTTTAGAACTCAGCTACAGTGCACTGAAAGACTGGCACAAGAGAACCAGGCACAGGAAGGACATTGTCAGGGTTGTGTCACTTCTGTTTGTTTATTCTTTTGTTGTGACAGAGCTCTGACACTTCTATTGATTTGTCTTGTCTTTGTGTGAGCACGGATTTGAGTGTGCTCGAGCCGTGCGGTTTTCTGTCCATGTGGGTTGTTTGGATCCCAGTTGTTCGGTCTAGTTTGGTTTTGGTTTTTGGGGTTGGGATTCGGATATTCATGCTCCATGTGTTTGTCTTCTGCCATGAGAGCACGGAATGAGCAATTGATTCTCCTTGTGTTTGCAGTCCTGTGCCAGTTGTTGAGTCAAGTCGAGTTGAGTCAAGTCAACCCAGACAGAACGATCTGGCCAAATGAGGACTCAGTCGAAGAAGGGCTTGGGCCATTCACCAGCCTTCTCTGTCTCCAGCCATCTCTTCCAATGCATGCTCCAATTCAAGACCTTGAGCTCCCTCCGTCAACAGGGGACTGACCTGGGGGAGCTTGCCCTGGAGTTCAGCGGTGGTGCAAAGGGACTGGGGTTCAATGATGCGGCATTCAAGGACCTGTTTAATTATGCCCTTGATGAGCCCCTCAACTGGTGGAGAATGAGTGGGTTGGATGACCTTTGGGGCATTTGTGGAGTTTCTCATTTGCCAGGGAAAGAATGCTGCAGCTTCCCCAGAGGCAGCAAGCCCCATGCCACTGCCTCATCGATGTAAGCAGAGAAAGAGAAAGAAGGCTTCCTTCGTCTCAAAAAGTCTGTTGGTCGCAGAGCTCCGTGCTCTCCCCGATATGGCCATGGAGGCCATCCCCAAGCTCCTTGCCTTGCCAGCTCCACCCCTTGATTCTTGCCCTGCCTGCTCCACCCTTGATTCTTGCCCTGCCTGCTCCGCCTTTGCGTCTTGCCCTGCCGGCTCTGCCCTTGCATCTTGCCCTGCTGGCTCTGCCCCTGCTGTCTGTCAAGTTGGCTTCACCCAAACTTCTGCATGTTGCAGTTGGGCAGCCGGGCAGATCACAGCATTAGCTAAGTGTGCCTTTGATCCACAGCGAAAACATGACTTCCTTTTCTCCACCTGAGCAGAATCAGGAGGTGCATGTGACAGTTACTGCCTTTGTGTGTTTTATACTGTGTGCTACACTGAAAGTATTTGTACCCCTTCATTTTTCAGATTGGTGACAACTTTGCAAGTTTAATAAAAACCAAAAAACAAATAAAAAAAACTGATATAATTACATTGCATAATTATTTGTTCCCTTTACTAGGGAAATTTAGCTTAGGAGCATTCCAAATTCGCTTGTAGATGTTTTTACACTTTGAGTGGACATGACCTGTGGCAAATTAGGCTATGATTTTGAAAGACACACACCTCTCAATAAAAGGCCTAACAGCTGAAAATGGATATCAAAGCAAAAACCAATCCATGAGGTCAAAAGAACTGCCTGTAGAGCTCAGAGACAGGATTGTGTCAAGAAAAAAACTTCTGCATTGAAGGTTCACAGAAGCATGTAGCCTCCATAATCCTTAATGGAAGAAGTTTGGATCAACCAGGAGCTGGCCTTCTGGCCAAACTGAGCAATCGATAGAGAAGGGCCTTGTTAGAAAGGTGACCAAAAAGATGATCGTCACTGTAGTTGAGCTCCATGATCATAATGGAGATGGAAGAAACTTACAGAAGGACAAACATCACTGCAACACTCCACTTATCTGGGCTTTATGACAGTGTGGCCCGACTCAAGTGTGAAAAAAAAACTAAAGGACTCTCTCAGACTGCTCATCATTTGCACAATACCATCCCAACAGTAAAGTGTGGTCGTAGGAGCATCATGCTGTGGCATTGTTTTTCAGCGGCAGGGACTAGGGGACTTTGTCAGGGTATAAGGAAAGCTCAATGCAGCAAAATTTAGACAGCCTTAAAGAAAACCTAGTCTGGAGCATTCAGAACCTTGGACAGGGACAATGACCACCAAGCACACAGCTAAGACAATGCAAGCGTGACTTATGGACAACTCTGGACAAGTCTGTCTTTAAGTGGCCAGTCAGGGGCCAAATTGAACCCAATTGAACATGTCTGGAGAAACCTGAAAATGTCTTTCCACCGACAGTCCCCATCCAACCTGACAAAGCTTGAGAGGATCTGAGGAAAAGAATGGCAGAAAATCACAAAATGCCGCATCATACCCAGAAAGACTTGAGGCTGTGAAGGTTCTTCAAGTACTGACTTAAGGGTACAAATACTTATGCATTGTACTTATTTCAGTTTTTTCTTTTTAATAAACTGTCACACATCTGTTTTTTTTTGTGTTGTTGTTGTTGTTGTTTTTTTGCTTTGTCATTTTGGTGTTTAGAGTGTAGACTGATGTGAAAAAATAATTTAAAGTAGTTTAACATTAGGCAGCAACATAACAAAATGTGAAAAAATAAAGGGGTATGAATGCTTTTGCAAGGCACTGTATACGCAATTTCTCACGAAAACCATCCCATATGGATCTAAAATATAAACACTTATAATAGGCTTACCATAGTGAATCAGGGTAAGACAAAAACAGGTTAAGTTTTGTTAATTTTGAACAAACTACTTAAATAGTGGGGTTGATGAAGCCATTTGTCCTTGTCCTTTTGTCAGGTTGTTTGTTTCCTTCACTTTTGGTTAGTGGGAGCCTGTGAAGTGGATGATCAATCTGGAACATCACTGGTGTTATCAGTAGCCACATTTACATGTACACTTTTTTGTCATTCCGATTAAAATCATTCCGATTGAAAGATTCAGTGTACTGTTTACATGAGACGTTATCTTGTCTGATATGGTGTTTACATGTGTCTGCGCTTTCAATCAGAATGACTTTATGACATGCGCATATTAGCTTTTGTCCTGTTTGCTGCCTTGTATTCCTGTCAACATAGAGTTCCATTATTTCTTATGCACGCTATTTTTATGTAAAGTGTTGCTCTTAATCAAACAACAGCGTGAATTTGTAGCATATTACTGCTGAAAGGTATAAGTAAAAGAAAGAAAGGCGCAGGAAGCTAACCTTTTTGGTGGCTGTGCATCTCTGAGCATCTCAATACTACCCCTCCCTCCTCTGAAAAGCAGAAGCGTGTGGATGAAGGTCCATAGTAAAGATAAACTGAGTTCATTCAGTGTATTTAATAAATGTTTTGTTTTACTCCAGTTTAATTTTACCACCGCAATTGTGCATTCTGACAACCCCTGGCCTCTTGACGTGATGACGTAGATACAAAGTAATCGGTTTAACTCATTTACATGGAAGAATTTTTATTTTGTTCAGTTTATAGAAAGGTTTATCTCACCCCTCTCAAACCGATTACATTTCATTCGGTTTGGGCATTTTTTATTCTTTCCAAACCTGCAAATAAGGGAGCTGTGTTCCTCTGTATTTCTCTTGATTATTTTGAAAGCTCTCTTTTGTACCCTCTTAAAAGCGTCTGCATGTTTTTTGTTTTTTTTTGTACATCCGACTAAGAGCACAATTCCATACTCAAGACATGGTCTTATCAGAGAGTAATATGCACTGATGAGGTTGTCTATGGAGGCTATGGAGGTTCCAATTTTTTGCCACTCACAACATTGCTTGTTTGTTTGAGTGGTCCTAAAAGGCAATTGTTCCACAACCAATAACACGAATTCGGGGTGGGAGAATCTGTTTGGCCCAAGGTCTATAATACCTAAAGAAAACTATCTGAAGTTAAAGTGGTACAATATACAGTATAAATACATTCAATTTGTTATATCACACTTTATCACAGTATTTTTCTCATACACTATAAATGGCTCTTTATACATTAAAACATATAGCTGCCTTTAGGAAGAGGCTCCATTCGTCATCATCATTTTTCAATGTCCTTGGCATCAGGAAAGTTTGAAAACTCCTGGACTATAATATTATGTTATAGTATAGCAGTAAAAAAAAAAAAAAAAAAAGCTTATTTCATCAAAATACACTGCAAATTTTGAACGTCGATCAAAGGAGAAAGTTTCACTGTTTGATGCTAGATGTTGCGGTTACAGTATTTACTACAGAACTAAAAGGGCTATGCTAACCAGTCCTGTTATTACGGTTATATCTGCTTGCTATAATGGATGCTCGTCTCATGTCCTCGTGTCCAGATTTATATCACCCAATTTTCCCATTGAAATAAGATGAGTCTGACTGTCAATTCTACAAACGTAACACACAAAATTTCAACACTCGTGACAGGCTCTTTTAATAATTTGCTCCTGCTGACTATTAAATAGAGAAAAATATGGTCTACACCTATAATAAGTATTCTCATTGGCATAATTTATAGCACCAGACTCAGCATATATTACTGGGTTGCACAGCATTAATTTATTCCTTTTAATTTATTCCTTATTCTCCTACATATTGAGATGTCATAGTGCTGCACACACTAGGGGCTATCAAGCCATCTCCTCCATTTGGACTGAACATAGCAGCTATTGCAGTGCTCTCAAGAGAGACTAAATATGTCACACACAGAGACATACAAAGAGAATGTTAAATCAGAAACCGGATGATGAATGTTTGCGCATTGCATTCAAGGAAAAACTGAATCATAGTCTGTCTTTTTCAAAAAAAAAAAAAAAATTCCATATTCAGCACAGGCTGTAGAACATCAACAGGAAACGTGGGTTGTGACAGCAAGAACAAAAACAAAGCCATTAAAATTTGACATTTTATGAAACAGTCTGAAGATAAAAGTAATATAATTGTGAATGTATACATGAAGACATACTAATTGTTTGACTTCCATTTACAAAAATGAAGGTATGTTTTGAACAGTCGAAAAAGTGTTTTTGTTCTCTACATGAGACAAAAAAATTGTCTTCATCTATTTTCTCATGTAATCGATGTCATGCACAGATACTCATGCTGTTTAAATCGTCAGTGTGAGCTGACTGGTAAGATCAAACTGTATGAGGTTTTAGGATTTTGAAACACTGAAAACAAAGAAATGTTATGAATAAGATGTTTTGATTCTGGACTATTTTTAGGTCACTAATCAAATAAGCACATTTGTGACAAGCTTGTTTACTGCTTTTGTACAGACGGTGAGATGTTCTTGCTTCTGTTGAAGCATAAGATGCTCTGTAGATTTTCAAATCATGCTGGAAAACATGATCATCAGGTTTATACAAACTTGAGTTCATACAGCCATCACTAAAGCAAAAGATTGACAAAACATTCAAAAATGTATGTTACTTTTTCAACTGAACTTATTACTCAAATTGTTATTCTGATAATGCATCAAAAACAATAGCATTTTAGCAATACCACTAGTGATCTCAGACTTTTGGTTTGTATAGGAAAGATAAGGAGAAACATCAATGTCAGAATAATGTCAGGAGAATGAACCCCCTCACCATCTAGCAAGTCTGTACTGTAGATTTATTATTGACGTGCAGGTTAAGAGTGCGAGTTGTTGATGACTCACCACAGGGGAACATTTTAACACCATTCAGCAGACCGGTGGCTCCACTTTACAGCATGGCTTATAAATGTAAATGAGACTTGTATACGCTGCAACTCAAACACTATTCTTATTAGGGCTGTCAATCAATTAAAACATTTAATCATGATTCATGATCAATCCCGTTATTATTATTATTATTATCATAGAAAACCCAGTAATGTACGTCAAAAAGTAAGATTTACTTTTTTGAAAATAGTAGTTAATAATAAAACCTTTCAGGAGTACATTTTAAAGCCATTTAAATCTTTCTTGATTAAAATGCATGTTAAGGAAACATTGCAGAATCACTCGGCCATATACACAGAACATGATATTGCTAACAATAAATGGCTTATTTTTGCATTAAATGAATCATTCTGAGTAATTCTGCGCCTTCTCCTCCCCAAATACTGTAATTTGCTGGGGTATTTGGGCTGGTCAGCAGCTCCACCGTGGGCTTCTGGGCTGTAGATGTCACCCAGTTCCATCTGCCACTCTGCTCCGCTGGATCCTCCACGCACCCTGGTTTCATCTCCGTCAGTCAGTCCCCGGGTTCTGACAAGCCCTTCAGTCAAATCTCCAAATCTGCCACACATGTTTCTGTTCTTCCAGTTATCTCCGTTATTTAAACCCTGAGTTCTGTTCAGTTCATTGTCCTATATGGTCAATGTTAAGGTGTTGTTGAACTCTGTTTCCCTGAGTGTTCCTGTGTATTTTTATTATTAAAAATTAAAGATATTATTCCTTTCCTGAATTAAAGATAGTTTCCTTTCCTGTCCATTCCTGCCCTGTTCTTCATTCGTACAGCTACCTGTGACAATGTGTTCCTTTATTATTAATTGTTTTGAAAAGTTAAAACCATACTTTAAACACTGGTTCTTTGGTTCACCAGATCATTGCCTATAACAGCGAACCATCAGAATTTTGATTCCAAAAATCGAAACAGTAGCCTCCTTTGCTGAAATCACATGACTTGGCAATTTTGATTTGTACTCTGAACCACTGATATGAAAGGTTTTGAAGATACATGAAGCAGTGCTTTCACTAGACATGTTAAGAAAACTTATTTCCAACATTCAAAAACTGTAAACAATTAAAGTTTGGCCAATTTTTTTTTTCTTTTAGTGTGAATGCAAATGACTTTTGTTAAACATTTTGTTTTAGTTCATAAATTTGATTTGATTTATAAATAAATTATCTGTAAAGAATATGTTTTCCCCTTTAGTGCTAAATGCATACTCCTCTTGCAGCATGGAACATGGTTCTGATATCAGCTTTTAAAAATCACACAACAGAATGAAATGTTTATAATGCCCAATTAAATAAATGCATTGATTCCGTTAACAAAAGTGTTTGGTGTTAAACATTTATTTGCATCTGTTAACACATTAGTTTTGACAGTACTAATGCTAATATTAGACTGTAGGCTTGATTAAATGTAATCTCTGTAAAACCTATTTAGGCAGTTCATTTAATTGTCTGTTTAAATTTGCATGCAAAAAATAGCCATCATGGAGTCAAAATGGTTGAGCTGTCAGCAATAGTTGCACATGATTGGTGGCATCTTTGAAATAACACTATATTGCCAAAAGTTTTGGGACGCCTGACTTTACGTGCGCATGAACTTTAATGACATCCCTTTCTTAATCCGTAGGGTTTAATATGGAGTTGGCCCACCCTTTGCAGCAATAACAGCCTCAACTCTTCTGGGAAGGCTTTCCACAAGGTTTATGAGTGTGTTTATGGGAATTTTTGACCATTCTTCTAGAAACGCATTTGTGAGGTCAGGCACTGATGTTGGACGAGAAGGCCTGGCTCGCAGTCACCGCTCTAATTCATTCCAAAAGTGTTCTATCGGGTTGAGGTCAGGACTCAGTGCAGGCCAGTCAAGTTCCTCCACACCAAACTCGCTCATCCATGTCTTTATGGACCTTGCTTTGTGCACTGGTGTGCAGTCATGTTGGAACAGGAAGGGGCCATCCCCAAACTGTTCCCACAAAGTTGGGAGCATGAAATTGTCCAAAATGTCTTGGTATTGTGAAGCATTAAGAGTTCCTTTCACTGGAACTAAGGGGCCAAGCCCAACCCCTGAAAAACAACCCATACCATAATCCCCCTCCACCAAACATTACACTTTGCACATTGCAGTCAGGCAAGTACTGTTCTCCTGGCAACCACCAAACCCAGACTCGTCCATCAGATTGCCAGACAGAGAAGCATGATTCGTCACTCCAGAGAACACGTCTCCACTGCTCTAGAGTCCAGTGGCGGCGTGCTTTACACCATTGCATCCAACACTTTGCATTGGATTTGGTGATGTAAGGCTTGGATGCAGCTGCTTGGCCATGGAAACCCATTCCATGAAGCTCTCAACGCACTGTTATTGAGTTAATCTGAAGGCCACACGAAGTTTGGAGGTCTGTAGCTATTGACTCTGCAGAAAGTTGGCGACTTCTGCGCTCTGTGCTCCTCAGCATGCGCTGACCCCGCTCTGTGATTTTATGTGGCCTACCACTTTGTGGCTGAGTTGCTGTTGTTCCCAATTGCTTCCACTTTGTTATGATACCACTAACAGCTGACCGTGGAATATTTAGTAGTGAGGAAATTTCATGAATGGACTTATTGCACAGGTGGCAAGCTATCACGGTACCACGCATGAATTCACTGAGCTCCTGAGAGCGACCCATTCTTTCACAAATGTTTGTAAAAGCAGTCTGCATGCCTAGGTGCTTGATTTTATACACCTGTGGTGCACCATGCAAGTGATTGGAACACCTGAATTCAATGATTTGGAGGGGTGTCCCAATACTTTTGGCAATATAGTTTAAGTAAAATAAACAGCATTTTCACAAAGTCTTTTACGCTTTTTTGTTCATAATTTTCTTTTACAATTTATTCAGTTTACTGCATTAAAACCTAGGGTTATATCTTTATACCAAACATTATCCTTTATTTGATTTTAAATGCCTGTGAAGCAGCTCATGAAAAGCTGAATCTAAGACAATGCACTTCTTGGATCCTGTTGAGTATAACAACAAATGAACAAATGTCTTTTTGAAATGTCATTCAGCTGTAGCCTGAATATCAGTGAAATAAATAATAATGCATTTTTGCACCAAAGCGCCTGTGGTGTCATCATCAAATGATGTTACATTTTGGAACACAATAAATGATCAATTTAGACCTTTTGAATTTCTTTCTGTGGTGAGTGTAAGTCACAAAAATTCAAGACTAATGTTTTGTTCTGTAATAGTATTTACTTGTCTATTCATTTGTAGTATTCTCACAGACTCTGTAGATATTCCACTGAATTTATAAAGACATTAACATAGTGTGTTTATGCATTTGTTGTTCCAACTTACCATTAAAATATGCACAAATACAGAACGCTTGTTGAGGCTAATGGGTTTGTCTTTTAAAGTCCATATTCTTTCACAACTCAACACAAGTGCTTCATTGAATCGAATTTTCATACACTAATGCACATGCACAATAACACAGAAGTCTCAAACAGGCCCCCTGATAAAAGGCATTTGTAGAATGTGTCTAAGTCATAAATGGCCCCTGCTCTGACCACAAAAAAATCCCAGATGAGTATTTGGTGTATAAGGGGATTATCTAATAAGAGATGCATTTAGAACCTAGCTAAGGGATACCCAAAAGCAATTTGTTGGTAATGTGAAATGCAGCATAGTTTGGTTCTTTTGAGCTGGGACTGATTGGGTCCTATTTGTTTCTGTCAGGCTGAACTTGTCTCACTATCGCCTCCTCAGTACCAGAATCAGGTGTTTGGCTCACTGAGAGATCAGCTCAATAACATCAATCTCCTGTGCTTTTTTGCTCACAAAATTACCCCTAAATTGTCTAATTTTAGTAGGTTAGTAGGCAATCATAACCATAGTGCCAAGAGAACTTAAATGAAAATGCAAATCATTTAAAAGATTCAATAATCATGCTTGCCTCAAGTTGGAATGCAGAGTTAGAATGCAAAAAATCCATAAACCAACTTGTTGTTGAGTGCATTAATATATGTTAAGTATAAGTAATCTGCCTTACTCTTTACGTCTAACTTCATTTGTGATGCTGTTGCATTCTGGGAACTGGATGCAAATTTTCTAATTCCTCCGGCTCTTCATTACAGCAAAGCTCATCAAACAGTTCAGTTTGAAGCAGGTGTAGTCTCTCCCCTAAGGGAATGCTTCCACTTGTTGTGATCAAGAGGGATAATGTAGGAATACATAATCCTTCAGGAGTGGAACATTTTAGTTTTCTGTAGAGAAACTAGTGAGGATGTTAGTTTAAAGATAAAATTGTGCAGGTTGGGAATAGTTATATATTTGGGCCTAAAGGGGTGCTGCGTATGTAGCTAGATTTTAATGTTGAAAGCGGGAATGTTGTCAAAGTCACTTATTTTCTCAACTCCAACCGACCACATGCAGCTTTTAGCACAGCAGTACTCTTACATTTTTTGAACTTGTTTAAGTCAGCCAGCAGAGTGCCCTGGATTCCCAAAATGGCTGTTTTCAGAGGCAATACATTTCTTCAGTGTATCTAAGATCAGCGACCTCTATAATTTATTTCCCTAACCTTATGTGCTTATAAGGATAATACTTTTTCCCTCCGCTCTGTCCTTGGGCTCTTGTTTATTCACTGTTTAGTATTTTGATTTGATGTATTCATGTTATCTATTTAAATCCTCTGTGTGTGAAACAAGACAATATCAGACTAATATTTTTCTAATATTACTATTATTTTGGTATCTTAAATCTAAGTTGGAGTTTGTTGCTACTCCTAAGAGTTGACTAACCTTTAGCAGATATGCACATTGAAAAGTCTAAAAAACAAAACACATTTTAAAACAGAACAAAATAATGATGACTCATCTTGCACTACACTGATTTTTGTCCAATCAAATGCTCTCAAGTATGACAATGTCCCGCCCCCAAATACCACCTGCACAACCGATTAGTGGTGGGGATGTTTCTGCGAATTTCTAAAGGTTACTTTGTTACACCAGTAGGTGGAGACAAGTGATAATCTTTATGAGCGAGTCATTTTAATCATTCACACAACTGATTCATTCTAAACAAGCTGCTGTCTTGTTATGAGTGGGTCATTTGAATCATTTACTCAACCGATTTGTTCACAAATGCTAATACATCCAGGAACAAAACAACACTACTGTTGCTCGCAGATGTTTAACTTGATTCTGCTGTGACTTGTTTTGGAACTATTTTCATTGGAGGAGCAATATGATTTCTCAATGTTATCTGTCCTGATATTGCTTAATTATGGTACAATCCTTAATTAAACTTCATGCTTAGTGTGTGCCAACTGTGCATATCTAGTTCTGCCACATTGACAGCAAAGGGACTACAATGATGAGATTGAATGGCAAATTCTAATTGGATGTTAAATTGTGATTGATTTGTGCTCACACCAACCACATGAAGTGGAAAGGACAGTGTGAGTATTAAATTGATGTTGATACGGTCCTGGCGCTGGACAACAAAATGCCACTGGTTTGTGAGTCAGTGGTTCTTGATGGCATTGATCTCCCTGCGGATCCTTTTGTTCTTTCAGGTAATAAAGCTGCACATTGATTTATTGGCAGAAGACAGCTACCTTTTGCCTGCCTCCTGTTCACTGCAGTATCTGGCCCTCTAGAAACCTACAGTGAGGCCCAAGATAAAGTTTGTGTCAAGTTAGCAATGCATCTTCATCCTGAATCACAAGAACATAACAATGTTTACATTGAAGAGATCAAGGAGGCAACACGGCCACTATTGATCAAGTGTTGGCGCACTGCCTCAAAGTGCTTAGTGAATAAAGAGCTAACCTACTAAGTTGATGTATGCTCTTTCTTTAATCTCTGTCTGTGTTAGAGTTTTCCATCTTCATCAGAGGACTGCACAGTAAATATAATGCAATGCTCGGTCTTTTCTTTTCCACAGCTCTTTCTGTACGAATACAGCAGCATGATAAATTGTTTGTCAAGCTGCGAGAAAGACCGACTGACTATGTAATGTTTTGCCATTTCTTATTGTCATATTTGTCATTACAACAACGTGTCAACTCGTTTCAGCACAACTGTCAAGCTCTCATTTAACAGGCTCTCAGTGCAGCGTGCAGGTGATTTGTGTATGCATTCTGGCAGTAACTGCTCCCTTGGTCATTTGTGTTCGCAGAGTAATTGCTACAGCGTGGGGTGTTTCACATGTGAAAATGTTGCAGTAGCTGCAATGCGGTTAGATGCTCAAGGAAGACATAAAAGTAGTCTTCTTCACTCTAAGAAGATTCTCTGGAAGCACGACTGTAGAGCATTTGCTCTTTTGGATTTTACAGAGTGCCTCTAAGATCTTATTATGCGCAGCTTCTTTTCAAACGGCACATGCAATTTCCTTTGGTGTACAATCCTTTGACCTTTACATTATGCAAACAGTGTAAATCTCAGGTAGATTTTCTACAGATGTAAAACAGCCTCATTGAGAATATTCCTTGAATGAGAAAACCAAGAACTCCCCTGGAAAAGTATCTGCCCTTCAGCCCTTTACTGGCAATTCTCAATTTAAAAGTTAAAATCCCTCACAAAGAAATGCTGTCTTTGTGATCTGATCCTGGTTGAAAGCCGTTCTGGTCATTGCAAATACAAAACTTTCCTTTGTCTGTAATTCATATTCTGTTGGGGTTTTTTTTTTTTTGTGTGTGCATCTTGAAACATTTTCTTTATTATTCTGCAAAAGAATACGTAGATTTTGTTAAAGAATGTAGCTAAGAGAGTTAGGTAAGGCTCATTTTATTTATTGTGCTAATTCTAGTTAAAAGGTGCAAACACAGATAATGAAGAGGTGACTGACACTTTTTTGTTGGCATTAAAGTAATCTGTCATCATGTGTTGATTCTAACTAATTAGCATTCACACTGTCTAAATGTACTGTAATGCAAGAAAAAATAAGCAATAACTGAACTGAAAAAAAACAAAACATTAATTTCCATTTCTGACAAGTATGAACAGCACAAAAAAACAAAAAAACAAAAAACAAAAAAAACATTAAATATACTGAAGCAAAGCTGTGTATTCACAAAGGCACACTGGATTCCACAATCTTTGCACCATTTTGGCATCACTTTTACATTCCAATATAAGGCTCATTTGTAATCATAAATATCTTATGGTTCAGAGAAACTGATTTGAGAAAAGTTCTGATATAACAAAGTATGGTAAATGTAAGCCAGTTTTCAACTATGAACGATATGAAAAGACATGAATTAAACAAAACAAACAAACAAATATATATATATATATATATATATATATGAAAAGATATGAATACAAACCCAGACTTCCAAATAGTAAAAATAAGGTTCAGGGAAATCCAGAATATCAATAAAAACATACAGCCCCAAACACTGCAAATACAGTATGTGGCTCCATTCAAAATTTAGGAATATTATATTCACAGACGGGTTTATATTTTTTAAACCAAGCTCCATGCCTTCAATAATGACCCTAACTGCAAAAAACTAACAAAAAAGCAACAACATATACCTACACCTTTGCTGTATCCGAAATTACATACTGTCTGAGTAGGTACTACATTTGAATTTGCCTTATGACCGTTCAAATGTATGTATTATGTAGTATGAATATGGGTAGTATGAATGATTTTCAGACGTACTACATCCGCCATATTGTTGCTGTCACATGACCTACCAGCATCAGTTGCGTCGTTTCACTGCTATGATGCACACTCCAGAATCTTGGCGGAACTATAGGACATTCGGGTGCTTTTCGAATACAATGTGCATACTATGTACATACATCTTTTGCCGTACTGTTTTTTGCATACTATATAGGAGAGTATTCGATTTCGGACACAGCACTAGTCTTTTATTGAACTTTTTGATAACTGTGTCAGTGTGGTTCAGATTGATCATATATAGAGGGGATATAGCTCTATAATATAGGGGACATGTAAAATCAGCATGAAAAATGTGGAAATCATACTCCTATGTACTGCTAATGTATAGGACTTTGTTTCTATAATGAATAAAAAAACAAAAACAACAAAAAAGCTGTAATGCTTAAAATAAAAGAAAACTACACTCTCTTCCAATGAAATTTGAATAAAAATAATGAACATGAACCTAACAAGCATAATTACGTTAATAAATCTGTCTCATTATTATTTTATCAAAGTTGTATATCATGTTCAATGTATTTAATTCCTCATTAAGTGCACTCAATTGCAAATATAAAATGTGTTTCATTTTCCAATAAACTAAACTGTCACATAGCAATAAAAATATGCTGATAAATAATGCAACCGTTACTCAATTACAACCATAATGTTTTAATAACAATTTATCTACAAAATTGACTGACATCACTGTATTCTTTCCAAGGAAAGTGCACTGTCACTGAAGCAAAAGAAAAAAAACATATAAAAATTACAAACAAACACTTTATATATTTTTCAAACCTCCTCTTTGATCTCAGTATACTATACAATAAAAATGAATCTGTTCTTTTGAGCAAGATGATCTACCAGTGAACGTTAAGTCACAAAAAATCTTTCGTCAGTGTCCAAAAGTGTCTTTAATACTGAAAGTCATTGCAGCTTTGACTTTAACAGTCTACTCTGCGTTTTTACAGTTGTTCTATTGCTGTCTGCTATGATGCTTTAGCCGTTAGCTACAGAGTTTAGTGGTCTCATAATCCAGAGAATTGGGGAGACGGGAATTAAAGGACTGGAGTGAGGCATGAATGCGCACCACCTCATTTGCTGTTAGTTTGAGACGGTGGCGTAATAAGCAGGAGAACAGGTCCAGAGGTTGCTGGCCCGGTGGAGATAGTCGGTTGACCCGATCTCGGATCTCCAGCAGCTGGAGTAAGGCCGAGTCCTGAGAGCCCTGCGTGTATGGGTAGTCCAGCTGCAGGATCAAATCCCGGATTGCTTCCGGGTCGAAATGCATACTGTAACCGAACACTTGAATGCTGTTGATCTTCATATATCCCAGATTTCTAGTAGGGTCGGCCATTTCCAAGGGCTCCAGGTAAATGCTCTCATTGACCCCGGCTCCTGGAGTTTTGATACGGCTCCTCAGGTAAATATGGATCGTCTCAAAGAAGGTCTTCCACTTGTTGCCCAAAGTCAAGGTCCAGTTAAAGCACTCTAATGGAAGGTCCAGCTTAGCAGACTTCCAGTCAGGAAAACTGTTCTCGTTCACAGGAATCAACCAGCTCTCTGAATGGCTTCCTCCGAAGGGATTGATGAAGAGAGTGAGCGCAGGCTCCAGAGTGCTGTTTTTAGTAAGGCAAATTTGCAGGGAAATGCCTAAGAGCATATGGACTAGGTTGGATTTGTATTTGTTACTCTTTAGCGTAAGCAGCATCCTCTTCCTCCATGTAGGATCGAACCAGCTATTCAGACGCATATCATTGCTGATGAAGATAGCATGGACCTCCAAGCGTCGATCGGCTCTCTGTAGGAGGTAGCGTAGCTCCAGATCTTGAAGATCAGTCTCAAAGCCCAGGTAGTTTTCTGTGGAATCTGCCACCATTGGTCGACAGGACCCTTGAATTAACATGTAGCCGATGTTGCAACTGCCGCAGCGAGTGTGGTTGTCACTAGCACAAGCAGCGCAGGCGGCACCTTCACCCACAGAGCACGGTGTAGGTACCTGGCAGGAACTGTGGTCATATGCACAAATGCAGGTGTGCAGCTCTTCTGAGAAGAAGCCTAGCTGGTTGTTCTCAGAGCAGTAGAGTAAAGACTGGAAGTAGTTCAGCCAATACGACTGTGGCCTATATTTTAGGAAAGATAAGATAAATATCAGTTAGTCTGCCTAAACGCTGATTGTTGAGATTAAATTGTCGTGTATCCGAAACCGGTACAGCAGCAGATGACAAGATTAAAACTAGCACAAACATAATTCTGTTCCACAAAAAGTCAACTTTGGTGGGTACAAAGAAAAACAACTACAGGCATATATTGTTCCTTTTAATAAAGGTGCCAAAATGGCAAAAATGTTACTTAGCATCTTGCTATTGTTTCATGTTTTATTTTTGCAAACTGCTCGAAACCACAGGTTGGTGCATGCCAAAAATGGGTCACAGGTCCGTTTTGACAAATGATAAAATAATGATAAAATAATTTTAAATTAATCATTAAAATGATAAAATAATTGCTCAGATTAATTTGGGTAATAAACATGTAAATAATACATTCAGGATTTATTTATGAATTACATTGTTAGGTGCAATTTGTGATTAATCGCAGAAAACTATTTAAGTAGTAAGGGATAGTTCACACTAAAATGGGTAACACTTTACAGTAAGGTTAACTACATTAATTAACATGAACTAATAATGAACTGCACTTATACAGCATGTATTTATCTTTGTTCATGTTAATTTCAACATTTACTAATACATTATTAAAATCTTGTTAACATTAGTTAATGCACTGTGAACTAACATTAACAAAAAATCAATAACTGTATTTTCATTAACTAGCATTAACAAAGATGAATAAATACAGTAGCAAATGTATTGCTCATGGTTAGTTCATGTTAATTAATACATTAACTAATGTTTAACTAACAAACCTTATTGTAGTTAGTGTTACCCTAAAATGAAAATTAAGTCATCATTTATTCACCCTGGTGCTGTCCTAATGTAGTATGCCCTTCTTTCTTTTATGGACCACAAAAGGGGATTTTTTTTTTTTTTTTTTAAAGCTCACGCTCATCCATAAAGTGGCAGTGAATAATGGCGAGCATCACACATTTAAAAAAAAAATGCCAACGTATCACAGAATGATCCCATGTGATGCATAAATCCAGTTGTTCTGGGGTTATACGGTAGGGTTTAGAGAAAAATATTATTTGACGATATGTTTGGTTACACTGTATTTTACAGTGCTGTAATTAAAGATGATAGAGAGGATTTTTTCGTTGACTGAGAATCCAAAGACTGTTACTGAGTTTTTGAAATGAGCGCATGCGTAAGAACAACCCCCCTCCTTCACAACACATTTCAAAGGAACGCCTCCCAAAACTCGTAAACACTCGTATTGGAACACGAGTGTTTACCACCGGCATTCACTGTGTCGTGTTTTTTGGATTCATTATGTCGGACTCACCGCAGGTAACTCATAATCTGCAGTTGTTACTCCTGTCTCCTGACAAAAACATTGCATACGGCGCCTGTAGAGTGTGGAAAGTTACTGGAGAGCGCAGCCGCGCTCATCTCTCAAAAGGAACGTCACGGCAGTGATTGACAAGCCAGAGGGCCAATCCGCACACGTCTCTCACAAGGAACGTCACGGCAGTGATTGACAAGCCAGAGGGCCAATCGTTTACGCGATGATCGCGTAAACGATTGGCTGATGTTTTTAAGGCCCTACCTCGTGCACAGATGATGTATATTAATATTATTACTTTCAGTCCACCTAATAAATAGTCTTTTATCAGTTAGTAAAGACAGTTTCAAGTAATATTGCAAAAATGTATAAAACAAAACATCCTCTTTAGCACCTTTAACTACATGTACTCACTATAGAGTTACAGTTAGGGTTCGGGTTTGGTTTGGGGTTAGTTACTTGTAATTATGCATAATTTATTGTTATTACTATAGTAAGTACATGTAGTAACTACGGCGCTGTAAAATAAAGTGTTACCAAATGTTTGACATTGGCGTTTGTCTTCTCTGCATGGCTGCATGACGTGCACTATCCCTTTAATGTTTTTATTTTATTTTATTTTTTTTTAATTAACCATATCCCTCCCTACCTCCGACACGTCCCATCATGGTTGAAGAATTGTTTCAAAATGAAATTTGAACGGACGTTTTTGATGTTATCTTATTAATGAATTAATGAATTATTATATATTGAACTACACATAGCTAAAAGTCAAAGTAACAATTATACATGCAACCCCAGAGAATTGTAGACATGTACAAATGTATCTGAATGCATGTTACATATTTCTACTGATTTATGCCGTCCTATGTGACTATTTTTGGCCAGGGACACGACGTTGCCATTGGACCAATGTTTGCTGGATATAATTGTGTATAGGATAGCACAATAATAGGATAGCCTAGTAAATACTTTGAAAGGAAAGACAAAACACTTCCTATATCTTTTGTTGATGTCAGAGGCTGTACATCCAGACAAATTAGGCAGATGCCAACATAGACTAGCTGCCCTTAAACTTCCACACCAAGAACAAACACACTGTAAAAGACAATACTACAGACTACATTTGTAGTTCACTTGCATATTGTTGGTGTGAACTATGTTGGTGTGAAGTTTCCAATGTAGGCCCTGAAGCAAAACCAGCTGAGAACCACTATACTAACTCTAGTCTTATTGATTGTGGGTAAACACAAAGTTGTCTCCTCAGAGACAGGAACACTCGTGCTCCTTTTCACTCTGAAGCATGCTGACAAACATTCCTTTCGGCAGCCCATGGAGTCTGAAATGCGGGCCACTCAAGAACACAAGCAATAATGATGATAAACACTATGTGGAGAGTTTCCTCTCTTGATACAGTAAATGGGGACATTATTCCATTTCGGAATTAAGTATCAGTGTATTTATCATCGCAACAATGAGGAGATAATGAGTCTGTTGTGTTCACCTTTCACGCGGTAAGTTGATGTGGGGCTGCTTTTGGCACCTCTTGCTGAGGCTGAAGAGCTTGTAAACCACTCGCTGGGCCCGCCTGAAGAGAGTTTTCATGCTGCTTTCCAGCTGCTCATAGCGCCGCTGAAACACACCATCCAGCGACCACAAATGCTGGATCATTGAGGAGTTGAGGAAGAAATTCTGCGGCAGCCTCATCAGAAATGTTTTGAACTCATCTGTTGAAGAAAGGGTAAGTTCTTTCAGATATAGGAGTGTTGTCATGTAAACTTGACTGAACAATGGGTAAATGCCTGGATGCGCTGCCTTTATACTTCACTCTGCTTGACAATAAGAAGAAATCATTTCACTGAAGAGACATTTTTTGAGCAGTTCCTTCAGAGCATTTCATTTTAGCTGATGGGGCAGAACGCTGCATGCCTTTGATGCCCCTAACAGAAGGACACATTTACGATACCCGAGAAAGTATGTATACCTGGCACTTCCTGATAGTTCTAATAACATAAACTTTGAAAGTAATTGAACTCAGGGATATTTTGGGAAGTCGGAAAAAAGATGACAGTGTGAAAGAAAAAAATCCATGCATTTTAATTTTGCTCAAGCATTAATGGTCACTGTGGGGTGACCTCGACAGGCAGTAATACAGTACCTAAACATTATGCTAAGTGCTCTCATTCATATGCTTGATGAAAGATGCTGGACGGGCAATAAAGCATTTTATGGGTGATTAATCCTGCTCAACATACTGTAAGGCAATATGTTGAGCAGGATCTTTTTTCTAATCCTACACAGTCTCTGAAGGGCATTGTGTGGGGAATGTCAAGATTTACTGAAAGTTCATGTTTCATCAGTCTGGCCTATAGAGCAAAGTGGAAAAAGTACAACGAAATGACACTTTATTGAAAGTATTAGTTAAGTTTGTTAAATTAATTAAACATAATCAATGATCGAACAGGAGTAAATGACATAATTATATAAAATACTATAATAAATAATTATAATTATATAATAACATTTCAAAATATGCTATAACATGCTACAATTAATAAAAATGCATTGCTTTAGGTCAAAGACTGTGCAGTCCATGCATAAAATGAAATGTTCCCTTAATTCTCATATAGCCAAGAAAAAAATATGTTTAAAAAAAACTGGGCGTTTTCAACATTCAGAGAACATTTAGAAATACCGCTTTCATAACATAATGAGAATGTTAGCAAAACATTTTTAAAACATAAAAAGTACAAGTATTCAAATGAAACTTGACTGAATTTAATCTCTCACCTGAATCTTCAAACTCTTTGTAGGTAAGAGCCCATGATTCAGAGATTCGCAAAAGGCTTTCCTCCATGGCCTGAATATCCATGTAGGGGCAGTTGCACTCTGGGAACTTGGGGTCACACTTGCACCAGCAGTCATTGTCTCGACAGACAAATGTTCCCTCTCCATTGCAGGCAATGTAACTAAGAGCTGCTTGGACGAAAGTGTCTCTGAGATAATCTGGCAAAATGACCTGCAAGCCTTCATATACAGAGAAAAGAAAGATTGTTATGAGAATACTGGGTCACCTGAGTTAAGTGCTTTGATAAAGAGGGTCATGTGGTCACCACCAAGTGCACACATACATACACTACCGTTCAAAAGTTTTAGATTGGTAAGTTTTTTTTTTAAAAGAAGTCTACTCTGCTTACCATGGCTGCATTTATTTGATCGAAAATACAACAAAAACAGCAATATTGTGAAATATTTTTTATAATTTTACTGTTTTATATTTCAGATAAATACTGTTCTTTTGAACTGTCTATTCATCAAAGAACTCTGAAAAAAAAATTACAAAACAGTTTTCAAGATTGATAATAATAAGAAATGTTTCTTGAGCAGCAAATCAGCATATTATAATGATTTCTGAAGGATCATGTGACACTGAAGACTGGTGTAATTACACTGAAAATTCAGCTTTGATTACAGGAATAAATTACATTTTAAAATATATTAAACTAGAAAACAGTCATTTTGAATTATAAAAATATTTCACAATATTACTGTTTTTACTGTATTTTTTTTAATCAAATAAATGCAGCCTTGGTGAGCAGAAGACTTCTTAACAAGTACTTTTGACATTCCAAAGATTTTGCCTGATATATGCATACTGTACACAATGTCAAAATGGAGTTATGAGCAAAATCAGGTATTTTAGACTATGATTTGTCCTGTCAAGAGCAAGAATTTGACAGGAGCTCCCTAGCTTTTGAGCCTTTTGTGTTTTGCATAAAAAATATGTCTATCACAGTATCAAAACTTGACATACTCGATTTGAATAAATTGTTATACCTTGCAAATGGACTTTGTTCTCGGGACTCTGAACCAGCACAGAACTGACAGAATCAAGGTTGTCATAGTTACTGCAGCCGAGAGGGCCAGTCCTTGTTTCAGTTACCTGGGAAACAAAATTCAGTCCACAGAGTTATCAGTTTCACCCTATTGTTATTGTACTATGGTATTTTACATGGAAAACAGTGTGTAATAAACTCCTTCCCCCTGTATTCCTTGTTAAAAGGGATAATAAGCAGCCTGGCTATGAACAGATGCATTATAAGAACTTCCTGCGCTTGCTGAGTCACTTGTCTCAGACATGGTGATAATGCGCATGCAGTGGTGGTCTTCTCACAGATAATCACTTACTGTTCTTCTCATCTTATTGAGAGAGCCAAGCAAGCTGTTGAGCAATGTTTTTTCCCCCTCTTTTCCGTTATGAAATGTTTAATTGATTAGCTTCCCTATTCAGAGATTCTTTCACACCCACACAGAAAACAGAAGTCCATTTCTCTCTACAATGCAGAATATTATCTAACCTTAGCAGAGGGTACTTAACGATGGTCAGACTCTGTGTAGCCATATTGACTCAGGCATCTCAATTGACCTTTACTGCAAGCTAGCCCCACTATTATCTGCATTTGCAATAAGAGATCACACTCGATTTTTTCCTTCTCTTTTCTAGTCATCCTTCTCTTCTCATGACACGCAGAAGCACGCATAATTGATTCACACTTTTCTCTCTTATGGTGCCAGTGAACCTTCATCAATTCAGTGATCTCTTTCGATTCAGCCTGTCAGAAGATATCTTTTCCAGGCTGACAGTTAGATAAGGTAAGACAAGGTTGTCTTCTGCCACTCCATCACAAACCCACTGAAGAGTCCAGCGTCGGTAACAGGGAACTATGCAGCAAGCAGATTTGTACTATATGGGTGTTCGATTTTTGGTGTGTTTTTTACAGACACACTCTTGACCTTTAATATTGCATTTTTACTGTACTTTTGATCAAATATGAATGCAAATGTAGTGAATTTGACTAAATTAATTAATTAACAATAAATAAATATGCATTATATATATATATGCACACACACACAACTACTCCACCATCTTGACCTATCCCTAGTTACCACAGAACATATGGCTTGAATCCATGACTTGAATAAAAGCTTGAACTGCAATAAAGCACTAAGCTTAGCTCAGCAGCAATTGATTTTTTTTTTATAATGACCATACCTGATGCAATCAGATGATACATCTATATGCTTTATTATTTAATGCACCATATGATGTGCCATATGGTAATAGGGTACTGATTGATGAACAAGTGGAGCATGATATTAGATTTCCTTTACAGATAACAGCTGTTATTCAAAGCAAATACTTTGCATGTCACAAAATACCTTGTAATGGCAAATTATAGGCCACCTGGACTTGCGTGATCCTCTGCTGTTCTGGCTTAATGTGAAACATCAACAGTCTGCTGTTGATTCTCACGCAGCATAGCAATCAGCTATTAAGAATCAGTCAAATATCTCAGTTATAGCCTTGCAACAATATTCTGACAGGAGGTATAAGCCACCAAGTTTTGCTTATAGGTTCTGTTATTTTTTTTTCTCCAATTTCACAGATGGACAAATACCACAGCTTCAGCATTTCGTTTTGAAAACATCACTAGACTAGACTACATATCCTGATTTTCTATGGATGGTATTGCACAGCCAGAGTTTTGACCTGTGTAAAAAGTTTGGTCCTCAATGCAGTTTACTTTGGTTATGAACTGCTCACTAAGACAGGAAGAGACCACTTGGCTGAATGAACAATATGCTGTTCAAACACATAAACAGACTGGGAAAATGAAGTCTCAATGAACTGGACAGAATGAGGCATGTCAACTGAGAGTAGCATCCCAGCTAATAAAATATGTTCTAAAGAACATTTTGCTAACATTCACATTAAGTTATGAAAATGTTATTTCTGAATGTTCTTATGAACATTCAAAATGTCCACATTTTTAAATGTTTTAAAAAAGTTTTTCCTGGATGCAAACAATAATGGAACATTCCATTTATTCATTCTTCAAAGATTATGGAAATTGTACTTTTGAATATTATCTGAACATTCTAAAACAAGTATTGACTAAAAAAAAAGATGTACGTCCAACTAAAATGTTACAAGGAAAAAAGCATTCCACGAAGGGTGTATAGATAATGTTTTTATGTTAAAATTTTGAGAATGTTATTAAAGACCAGATAACTCTGAACGAACATTCTATCTCAGTTACTAGAAGAATGTTTGTCAGAACATTAGCCAAAGTCCCTGTTAGCTGGACTGGATGGTTTTGCTTCAAAAAATGTTACCTATAACAGTACACAACAGTAAATTCCCTGCAAAAGAGTTGGCGTATGCCTGCGGTTACAATTCTGATGCGGTGTGTGTTTAAGCAGGTATTGTAGCTGTAAATTCAATTTTGGCTTGGCTTAGAGCTGATCTGGTTTGAAGAAATTGTCAAATCATGAGCAAAATGATCCCCGCCGATTGCAGAATGGCTCGAGTTTTCATGCATTAGACAAACAACCTGAGCAGAACCACAAAGGTGGGATAAAGCCTGACTTTGTAAAGAGCTTCGCTCCTGTGTTTCCTCTCACAGTCCCAGTACACCGCCACGCTAATAGGCTTTTCCTATGAAAGGAAATAGCAAAATTTCCCCACCACAGTGCCCAGTGGGGGGAGCTAGAAACCTCATTCTGTACTCCAGCTCTGTTTAATCTGGTATTCATATGGAGGAACGTTTGCCTCAGTCTGTCCCGTGAAATGTAGACATGGGTCAACGCCCTGTGGAAATGATGTGTGTGTCAGAGGCCCCTGCTGCTTCTGCGATTCATTCTCTTGCACTGTTGGAGCTGCACCGTCCTGCCTGGCAGGCTGCTTCCGTCACTCACAGCGCTCTTTTGCTTTTCTCACCAGCAATAGACAAACACAGCCTTGACACCTGAGATCTGCCCTCCCAACTGTAATAAAACCATCTAAGCACTGCAGCAGTTGTGTGCCGAGGGAAAGCGCTGTTATATATAATGGGATGGGGGGGATCATCAAAGTGTGGTCTGGAATATATGTGTCAAACTGTGTGTTGCTGTGACAGAGTAAATGTCTGTTTGGGGGATTTGTAGAGCTTTGTGTGGCCAATTTAAAGGGCTGTCAGCAAAAGTGTAACAGTGAAAATATAAAGTGTAATTATGACCATTATGAAGCATAAAGCTTTCTTTGGATATTAAATTAGTTTGTTCTGACCTGTGAGAATTATTATTATCTTAATATATATTTAAAAAGTAAGTCATGGCATATGGCAAACATGATATCAAGACATTATAAAGAGAAATATATTACAAATGAAAATATATTACTTTTTCTGGCTGTAACTATTGAGACTTCATGGACTTTATAACTCTCATACTTACTGCAACACTGAAACAACACATAAACAACCCCATACTCAGCATCTTAGGCCATATATAAATCTCATTCTTGAACAACCTGTACAACCAGAGCTAGTTTTGCTTTCTCACATTGCAGAACCTGTCATATACAGCAGTGAATGGACATCTCTGGATACCCACTCTTAGCATATGACACTTTTCATAGCAGGATCATGGCAACAGGGATAGTAAAAAAAAAAAAAAAAAAAAAAAAAAAAATCACGTTGTTACACTGAACATTATTATTCTTGAGGAGTTGAAAGAACGAAGCTGTGGGCTCTGACTTGACTAATGACATACCTTGATGGCAGTGGAGGCAATCTGGATGTGATGCAGTTTTCGCAGAGTACTCTCTCTGTCTATGAAATAGGAGGCAGCCAGCTGGTGCAGGGCCTCCAGAGTCACAGCCGTGCTGTTACTTGTGTAGTCACTCGCCTCTGCTTTCTTACTCAACTTCCTCTTGTCCACAAATATAGTCAGAGCCTCCTCTCCTGAAATGGAAGAGACCATGCTTATTGATATAGAAATGTTTTACAGTAAGAATTGATCGATGTTGTATAGAAGCTTGTTTGAAAAGATAACTGCGACTTTTTATCTCACAATTCTGACTTTTTTTCTAAGAACTGCAAGATATAAATGTGCAATTGTGCGTTATAATGTCAGAATTGCGATATATAAACTATATATATATATATATGAAGAAATTATATATATAGTAAGAAATTATGAATTTTTTCTTGCAATTGCAAGTTTATATATCACAATTATGACTTTTTTCACGCAATTATGACTTTTTTCTCTCAATTGGGAGTTTATCTTCTTAGATTTATGAGCTATTAACTCGGAATTACAAGTTATAAAGTCCAATTCTATGGGAAAAAAGAGACTTTTGTCTGACAATTCTGACTTTATAATTTCGTAATTTCGAGTTTATATTACGCAATTCTGATTTTTCAACTAGTAATTGTGTTTATTTCCTCACAATTCTGACTTTATAACTCGCAATTGTGAGTTTATATCATGCAATTCTGAAAAAAAAGTCTGAAAATTCTGAATTCTGAAAAATAAAAATTCGCAATTCTGAAAAATAAAAAGTTGCAGTTACTTTTTTAAATTTTTTATTCAGTGGTGGAAACAAGCTTCCATAATGTTGTGCACCTACAGAATGTATTAAGGATTCTGATGCAAACTTTATGTAGTGTTGTCAAAAGTACAGACCGCGATACCAAGTTGGTACTGAAATTTTAAAAATGTGACACTTTCAGCGCTGTTGAGCAGATTCGTGAACACCTCTGATTGGCAATTGTGTTCACGCACTCATCAGATATGTCTGTGATTGGCTACAATGATCAGCACTTCAAAAACATGTTGTAAATAGACATCAATGACGCTCTTCACCGAACGCTTAAACAGATACAGGTGCAGTCTGCTGATAAACACCTGCTTTCAAAAAGCTTTCAAATTCAAACATTTCCGTGTGCTTTCAAATGCTCCCGTACGTTGATCATTTTAGCCAATCACGGACATATCCGATTTGAATATGCCTGAAACAGTCTTTTATAATTAATATCAGTATTATAATCAATATCAGCATTAGCCGCTAATGTAAGCAGAATGGACATTATTACTTCTATAAATAGATCAAAATCAAATTGAGAACTTGTAAAGCAGAATTTAATCAGGAAATTTGTATAAATTCCCAGCCCTATAAGATAAAGCAGGTCAGTGTGATTTTATGCTTATACTGTATATGCTCTGTGATTCTCTCGGGCAGTTTGTATTCCAGGCAAATCTCTGCTGCAAAACCAGGACTTGCATCTCCATTTTCATGCTCTAACCTTACACAATATTGCTTGTTTTCCAGAGCAGTGAAGGCCACATCAGTTGTGTACAGGCAATACTGTTGCATTACGTGAAGCAACTTGTAAGCAGAGGCTTTTGCAAGTTTGAGAACTGAGCAAAATAATGTGTGTGGATTTCAGAAAGGTAACCCATTCTGGACATGATGCCATCTGTTTACACCTGCCTCCCCTTCCAAACACAGTGGAATAAGTAATAGACTATAAGGCAGTAGGTAGCAAAGCATGTCACAAGTGATTTTTCCTTGGCATGATTAGAGTGGAAATTGAGATGTAAATATGCATGAGATCTATCTGTCTTTTAGAAAAAAAACGAAGAAGAAAAAAACAGCAGTTGGTTTTCAAGCTCGATCACAATAGGTATTATGACCATTGTGCTAAACCACCAGGAGGATGTGTCACAATAAATATATATTTCTACCTCCTAGTGTGGCTGACAGTAGAAAATGGGTCCCATATTTCTTGATCAGGTTGTCAGTAATTAGCTGGGCAGTGGGCCTGCGTCCCAGGAGTCGAATGTTCCTTATAAACTCCGGGGTGAGTGGCAAGGGGGAGTTCAGGAAATCCCGTCGCTCTACAGCCAAGTTATTCACTTTCCACCGGCCAAATTCCCTGCATGAGAAAAACAGAGACAGTAAACAGGCCTGTCCCTAAATGATCTGTTTTCATTAACATTTCTCGACTGTTTTGGACATGATAGAAGGAGGCCTGCAGGGCAACCAGTGCTCCTGCCAAGCTCCATCTCTAGCCTCAGGTTCTCAGAGTATGTTTCATTTGGGGGATGAATACCATGCGCTGGGCGTCGCCTCCGAATGTGCAGCTGACAGGTGCTATGCTCAATAAACACTTCGTGACAGAAATCTGCCATGACAGAAAGACTCATAGAAGCCTGCCCTGTGGTGACAACCAATACCTTTCATAAAAGTGGGGAGCAGAAAAAAAGTTAAATGGTGGAAAAAAATACCACAACAAAGCTCTGAAATCCTTCAAGGCAAAAGACAGACAAACAATACCCCAGGCTTTGGTGACTCGTGCATTTTTGTAATTTTTGCCGCTCCTAGGTTTCCTCCAGAGCACCACATGACATAACTGACTCAATATATCATATACATGAAAAACAAAATGTTTCTAAATCTATAGGAATGCTATTTTATGGAAACCCTGGGGCCTCATTTATAAAGCGTGTGTACGCACAAAACAGGCCATGAAAGTGCGTACGCCAGTTCCGACGCATAAGTTGTGATTTATAAAAACAAATTTGATGGGAAAATTTGCGCACTTCCACGCAAACTCTGACCTATGCGTACAAACATTTTGGAGACAGAGCAGTTTGGCGACACTGATGGTGAGCTGAGGGACTGACGACAGATGAAGGAAAACCACTTTAAATCCTCATTATGAGTCATAATCATAAATACAGTGTATGTTCACAATAACAGTTTAAATGAATAAAATAATTATTTAAACTCGCGTGGAAACAAGTTTGCATTTGATAAACATTTACATTAATATTACACTTTCACTACTGCCGATAAGCACTGAAATTACAATACGCAGAAGTTAAACAAAAGTGACATGAATTGAGATAGTAGATGTGCTTACTTTAAACTACACTGCAGATGTTATGACAAAATATTTTAGCGAGAACGATGATCAGTGACGCACACTTAACTTCAATATTATGGAAGACACTGCTGGATTCGGTGGTAGAACGGTCCGTTGACCAGTTTGAATAGTTCCAGTGATCTTACTGTACAACCGCAGCTGCAGGAGGTGTTGATGTCATGTGAAGGATCTTCAAACTACTACCATTTGAAGGATATAATATGAGGAAAATGGTAAGATTTGCATGTTTTCTTTTTAAAATACTTTGTCAGTGACGCACCGAGACAGACGATTACACTGCAATAAATAAGTATCTGTTTCCACTAAAAATAGCCTATAAACTTCCTAAAAGATATGTTCACCTTATCAGCAAAACTGCATACATTTAATTCGAATTGTTTAAAACTATTAAAATACTATTTGGCCAGTGGAAATGAATGAATCAGCTCTATTCTAAAACCTTGTATTTTATACAATTTTGATATATAAATATATTTTGATATATTTATTCTAAAACATAAAGGGGATATTGGATGATCTTTATCAATATAATGTGTGGCACAAATGCCGTTTATAGTCCATTACTAATATTTTCCATTGTCTTGTACCTTTGATGGCGTTAACCATGGTGTCATGTAGATGGGAATATGTATGGAAATGATATGCAGATGAGGTTATGCATCGTAAAACTAGGCGTCATAAGCTCCATATATGGTGATTTTGGGGAGGAGACAGGGTGGAGATGCACATACGCACAATCTTACGTTGACTGGGATTTATAAAAGGATTTGAGACACTTTTAGGATGAAATCTACGCAAAGTTGTATAAATGAGGCCCCTGAACCGCATGGTAAAAAAAAGAAAAAGAAAAAAGAAAACTTATGGTGGGGAGGGAAAAAAAAGAAAACATATCTCATTATTTCGACATAATAAGTTGTTATTTCAAGATATTAAGTTATTATTTCGACATAATAAGTCATTATTACAACATAATAAGTCGTTATTTCGAGATATTAAGTCATTATTTAAACACATTAAGTCGTTATTTTGACAACTTATTTTGATATAATATCTCGTTATTTCGACATAACTCGTTATTGCGACATAATAACTCGTTATTTCAACATTTTTATTGAAAATAAATGCCTTTCTGATGTGATATATGATGGGAAAATAGAGAAGAGCGAGCTCAGCAAAAGGTGGATTCTAAACCGCGGCGATCGTAGTAAAAGCTGGGATTGCGAGCCAACACACTACAGTTGTGCCACTGAAGATGTGGAATTGCACGTGTCTTTCATTAAACTTGATATACAATAACGTGTTAATATGTCAAAATAATAAGTTATTATGTTGAAATAACGACTTAATATCTCGAAATAATGACTTATGTCGAAATAACGAGAAGTTTTCTTTTTTTTTTTTCTTCCCCACCATAAGTTTACTTTTTTTTTCCTCCCACCATGCGGTTCAGGGCTTCCCTACTATTTATAGGAGTCAATCTGAATCAAATTAACTGCTGATGCATCTAAGTCTAAATATTAAGTCATATTTGTTCTAAGTCTGTGAAATACATGATTAAAATGTCTTTGAATGGAAAGTATGAAAGGATACAGCAGGCCAGGCTTGTTTTTAGAACATTTAGCTTGTTTTTTACATTTCATATGCTAAATTAGTTCTTAGCACAATTTTATTTAAGCCAAATGATTAAATTCAAACTGCTCACAATGAAAACAAAAAGGCCTTTAACTCAGCTGTAGCTGTATATCTTGTAGCGAGACATTAATGCAAAGACATACATTAGAGCACCAAGTCACCTTTTAAAGTAGACATAAATTGTTGTTTGAAAAATGGTATGTGGGCTAATAAACTGGAACCGGGTAGTTGACGTAAACATAGCCTAGTAGACCAATGGATCTTCCTTAGAGCAAAATACTAAAAGCATTTGTGCCATTTATTGCAAGATGAGTAGCTGATGAAGCAATTAAAAAAAATAAATGTTTTTAATTAGCCCTGACAGAAACTATTTTGTTTCTTAAGTGACAGGTCAAGACTAATGCTCTTCTTTGTCTCACCAGCAGCACCTCACAATGCATACAAAAATAACAAATTTAATTCATGCAGTTACAGGCAATTAAGTATTCAAGCCTTTTCTCTCTAGAATTCTTTCAACCCCCGGTTCTTATTTTTAAGCTCTTATGCATACGCTAAAATAGGAAGATGCCTCTACAAGGCATTGGCACAATCTCACACTCAATGTATCTCAAAACACCCTCCAATCACTACCCGCCTCACTTCTATAAGAGCCTGTCCTCTCAGTTAGCTGAGAAATAGTGAGTAACCTCATGCACAGGTGATGGATGGAGCTGGGGTGGCCTTCTGAAAGGGGATCTATCACATTAAATCAGGAGTAATGACAGAGGCCTCCCGACCCAGATGTTTGATTGATTCATTCCAGCAAACGCCCTTAATTCCATCTGCTGTTTTGCAATTCATAAGGGGCAAAAGTGATAGAATTATGTCAAAATTATGTCACAAAAACACACATTATTAATGTATGGCCGAAGCTGTTGTTGGATTTATGTCAGAATATAATTTTCGGTAATTTCATAAGCTACGCCCTCAGCTGCTGTAAAACATGGTAATATTGCATTTGGCATGTGCTATACCAGCAATTGGGATGATGACTGCTTGCTTGAATTTCGGAGATCTCTCTCACTTTCACATGGTTCCATGATAAGCCACTTTTCAAACTGGACAGTTCTTTGGGAACTCTGATGAGCTAGCCTTCAGGAGTTCAAAGGTGCCCAGAAAGAGGAAAGTAAAGACGGAAAATCCTCCCTGTCATTCTCTTTCCCGTCACCGCTGAGCACGATAAGCTTGGATTGTCTTATCAGGTAAGGCTATGTGTGAGAACAGTTTAAAGGCTTCTCTAGGAAGCACTCTATGGGACTTCTGCTGTGCTATATGAAATGCTCATTACGACGGTAGTCATCATTAGTCTTCACAACAGCACTGAAACCGACTTTGCTTTCTGTGCTTTGTTTCTCAGCTTTTTGTCAAAGAACAAAAAGTACTCGAGGCTTATGTCATAAGCTTTTATCTCTGCCTTTAAGATAAGTATTAAAAAGATGATTTGAATATCATATAGAAGGAAGTGGACCAAAAAAAGTGAAAACTTTAAATAAGGGCAGCTGTCATCATGAAAAGAAATAGCATTTTATGAAATGACCTTTTACAAGCAATTTCAAAATGATTTTCCCACTTACATTATTAAGATTGTGTGTGAGAGAGAGAATAGCCTTAGTCTGTGTGCACACCAGCATCTCTGGAAACCATCCTGTGGAAGTGGTTCAGTAAAGCAGGTGGTATATTTGGACCCCGTCTTTGAATGTTATGACATGGCATTTTCCCAATATTCTACAAAGTGAAATCTCCCAAATAAAAATGAGCTATTTCCAACAAAGAACTCATTAAAATTCTTTCAAATTCAATCAAGACGAACGTGGAAAATTGAAGGAGGGATGAGATGGTGCACTTTCATTACCGGACGACAGTGTTACACACCAATGTAAGTAGGAGAAGCACTTCTGGTAATTCATCTTCTACCTGTCATTGCGGATTATTTGAATTGAGCAACGCAACAAAGCTATGCTTGAAGGAGGAAAAGCTATCTCCAATATAATATTGCCACTTTTAATCTCTCTAGGTCTGCTACATGCACATGTTGTTATCAGAAAGAAAATGCACTGAAAAAGAGACTGTTTGAATAAAATGCTCCAGGCTCTGCAACATATTACAGAGAATATGCATTAGCATTAAAAGATGCGATCTGATATATGGATGTCACAAACATATGAGACTTTTATAGACACTAAGCTATGTCGCATTCATCATCTCCACACATTATCTGTGCACAAGTCTCACACTCCAAAGAACAAGCAATTGATATCCAAATCAACATAACTATAGATTAGCTTATGAATTACTTTACAAACATACCGGTATATGGTATAAGATCTGTGTTAAAGATATTTTAATCAAACAACCTCTCAACTGTCAACAATTTGCATGGCTATTTTTTTTAATATAGCTTAATTCATTTACTTAACATTAACTATTAATACAAGTAGACATATTCACTGTACTGAAAATGTTGTCATATATTGAGATTATTTTTCCTTAATTTACATGGTTTTAAATTGCTTAATATGGTAATCCCATGGTTTTCATTTATGTTTTTTTTTTTTAAATGATTTTGGCACAATCTGTCTGACGTAGGATGATTTGTAAACGACAATGAGCGTCGAGACGCAAGAATCGATCATTTTATCGTGCATAGTTTGTCATACTGGACAACAACTGACGCCCAATCTGAGGCACTTCACAACATCCCGAAAGAAAGACTAGCATGTTTAAATTTTCAGTTCTCTACAATGGGTTCCATCACATATATGACATTGACCAATAGGAGCACAGAAGCTCTTCTGTACACAGCTTTCAAACATGGCAAGCTTTCAGACACAGTGACTATCGCAAAAATATTGTGTAGTCTGATTATGCTAAATCACAAGATAACATCGAATGAACAGTTATGAAACATGAAGCCCTCATAAAACGCTTGGTACATGAAGCACGACTAGAGTGATTATCAACAAACTAATCTTTTTGAGTAAAGAAACAAACTCATCTTGACATCACAAGACAACAAATAACTAAACATGACAACAAGATAAACAACAACTGTGTGAATAAAAGTGGCAAACTGTCAAACAATCCAACTGTAATTATTCATGGCCCAGTGCATGATTGGAAGGATGTGAATGGGACTGAAATGCACAATCATTTTCTTGAGCCAAAAAAAAGTACAGGTGCTGGTCATATAATTAGAATATCATCAAAAAGTTGATTTCTTTCACTAATTCCATTCAAAAAGTGAAACTTGTATATTATATTCATTCATTACATACAGACTGATATATTTCAAATGTTTATTTCTTTTAATTTTGATGATTATAACTGACAACTAAGGAAAATCCCAAATTCAGTATCTCAGAAAATTAGAATATTGTGAAAAGGTTCAATATTGAAGACACCTGGTGCCACACTCTAATCAGCTAATTAACTCAAAACACCTGCAAAGGCCTTTAAATGGTCTCTCAGTCTAGTTCTGTAGGCTACACAATCATGGGGAAGACTGCTGACTTGACAGTTGTCCAAAAGACGACCATTGACACCTTGCACAAGGAGGGCAAGACACAAAAGGTCATTGCAAAAGAGGATGACTGTTCACAGAGCTCTGTGTCCAAGCACATTAATAGAGAGGCGAAGGGAAGGAAAAGATTCAAGCAATAGGGATAACCGCACTCTGGAGAGGATTGTGAAACAAAACCCATTCAAAAATGTGGGGGAGATTCACAAAGAGTGGACTGCAGCTGGAGTCAGTGCTTCAAGAACCACTACGCACAGACGTATGCAAGACAAGGGTTTCAGCTTTCGCATTCCTTGTGTCAAGCCACTCTTGAACAACAGACAGCATCAGAAGTGGCTAAAGACAAAAAGGACTGGACTGCTGCTGAGTGGTCCAAAGTTATGTTCTCTGATGAAAGTAAATTTTGCATTTCCTTTGGAAATCAGGGTCCCAGAGTCTGGAGGAAGAGAGGAGAGGCACACAATGCACGTTGCTTGAGGTCTAGTGTAAAGTTTCCACTGTCAGTGATGGTTTGGGTTGCCATGTCATCTGCTGGTGTTGGTCCACTGTGTTTTCTGAGGTCCAAGGTCAACCCAGCCATATACCAGGACGTTTTAGAGCAATTTATGCTTCCTGCTGCTGACCAACTTTATGGAAATGCAGATTTCATTTTCCAACAGGACTTGGCACCTGCACACAGTGCCAAAGCTATCAGTACCTGGTTTAAGGACCATGGTATCCCTGTTCGTAATTGGCCAGCAAACTCGCCTGACCTTAACCCCATAGAAAATCTATGGGGTATTGTGAAGAGGAAGATGCGATATGCCAGACCCAACAATGCAGAAGAGCTGAAGGCCACTATCAAAGCAACCTGGGCTCTCATAACACCTGAGCAGTGCCACAGACTGATCGACTCCATGCCACGCTGCATTGCTGCAGTAATTCAGGCAAAAGGAGCCCCAACTAAGTATTGAGTGCTGTACATGCTCATACTTTTCATGTTCATACTTTTCAGTTGGCCAAGATTTCTAAAAAGCCTTTCTTTGTATTGGTCTTAAGTAATATTCTAATTTTCTGAGATACTGAATTTGGGATTTTCCTTAGTTGTGAGTTATAATCATCAAAATGAAAAGAAATAAACATTTGAAATATATCAGTCTGTGTGTAATGAATGAATATAATATACAAGTTTCACTTTTTGAGTGGAATTAGTTAAATAAATCAACTTTTTGATGATATTCTAATTATATGACCAGCACCTGTATGTCATAATAGAAAAGCTGCATTTATATGCATTATTTATGGTCCTATATAAGCTGGAATACATTTTGAAATCATAAGTAATATAATATAATATAATATAATATAATATAATATAATATAATATAATAAATTATTGAAACATTGCCCTAGTTGCAATTAAGAGCTTAAATAGTCTCTCTATTTAATGGGAAAGGACTATATTTAAATGTTGTACTTAAACTCTGGCATGCATGTGAAAGCTGCACCTTTTCAATTAGTATTTTGTTATAACACGCTTATTTAATCAAGGAGTGGTTGTAATCTTCGCCTAACACAGCCTTGCTGCCGTCAGTAGCCATCTCAAGGGAACAGGTGATAATGCAGAGTAATAAGAATTAAGAGCCCACTAATCAGTTGGCCACATGATAAGACTATTAATCTTGCAGAGGGTGCACAGAGCCTCTGATGCACCAGGTTTAGCCAACAGACTAAAAAAACTCCTATGTTTTGATGAAGGGCCAATCAGAGCATCCATGAAATAGCTCTCACAAATTAGAAGATGTCAACTGTGGCTTCTGAGAACAGATGAATATTCGATAACTGTCCCTGCAATGATGGACATGATGTATGAGAACTCACCAGTAATTTAAGAGCTGGAATGTCTGCTCACCTTCTAATGGACCAGAAAGGCAATTCAACATATTTTATTTATATAGTGTTACTGCTATCAAGTTCACTTCAGCAAATCTAAGGCTTTTAGAATACACTACCGTTCAAAGGTTTGGGGTCGATAAGATTTTGTTTGAAATAAGTCTCAATGTCACATGATCCTTCAGAAATCATTCTAATATGCTGATTTGCAAGTAACATTTCTTATTGTTATCAATGTTGAAAATAGCTGTGCTGCTTAATATTTTTATGGAAACCATGATAGATATTTTCAGGATTCTTTCATGAATAAAAAGTTCAAAAGAGCAGTGTTTATTTGAAAATTATTCTTTTGCATCGTTGCAAAAAAAAAAAAAAAAAAATACTGACCCCAACCTTTTGATGTGTAGTGTTTTCATTGCCAGATTATTCATGTATTGACTAAATATTTTTATTTTACAGCAAACCCATTCATTTATTCTTCATAAACTCAGAGAAATAATCAGTTATATAGCAACAGAAAATATACAGAACTTCAGAGCAAAATATGTTACATGCTGGCAATAATATCAAATTTTTATCAAAATATGATATGTCTATTTACTTTATATAGATAATTCTGTGCTGTCATTTAAATTTCCATTATCCTTTCAAATGATTGTTTGGCTTAAGTTATTCACATGTTCTGATTTCAGCACTGAGTAAAAGAGTTCGGAACAAAGCCTCCCTCCCAATTCATGAGTTGGAATTTGAATTGAATTGTCTACACCCTACAGGAAATTGAATTAAAATGACAGAAGAGGAAATTAGGCTACTACTTGTTTCAATTCAACAAAAATTCAACACACATAATGCATTCTGGGAAACAGAGTTCTATAAAAATACTGTGTGGTCATTCTGATAATAGTCACAGCTTCTAAATGTGGCTAGATTGATACATTCACAGGGTTTAAATTAATATATAGTATACGTACTACTGTATATCGGGTCAGAAAGTGCATCATGATCAAAACATACGTAAAACCTATATCATACAGGCTTCAATTCAATTATAACTAACCTGTAGATCTTGTATCTCGTGGAAAATCCCTGACGATTGCGCTCCACAAATTCAGTGTATTCTTGTGAGTGGTGAAAGGGGCCCTTGTCAGAGAGAAGCCAGTCCAGGGGGCCTGCAGGGCCTTCTTCAGCTAAACTGACAGAGCTTGTCAGCCAGCAGCGGAGGCTGAAAGTCAGCAGCAGCAGCTCCCATAGAGCCATGGGGGAGCAGCACAAGCCTTCAGCAGCACAGGCTCTGGTGCAAGACCACACTCCACCACCCGGCACTGAAGATCAGCATGGCTTCGGCCCCACAAACACTCCTAAACACACACAGCAGACAGATTCAAACAGAAAGGACAAAGACACATTAGTAAACACTTAGTCACCTTCACCTCCACTCAGACAAACTCACCAAAACAACTGTTCATTTAATTGAAGAGTGCATACACACAGAGAAAGAGACACATAGAGAGGCAATTACCAGGAAATTCTGTTTCCTTGAGGCCACAAAAACTATTTAGGACTCCGGAGAGATCTTGTCAACATAGACAGGGGAGAAAAGTACGATGATTCTTTGTGAGAATAATCTACTAATTGTCTGTAAGTGAGAAGTGTAATGTATTCACATAAAAATGTTCTCTGCATGGTAATGAGTGTTTTAGTACTTCAGAGGAACAAAGTATCACCAAATTAACAATAAAAGGATGTAAGTGAAATAATAAGATCCTCCTGTGCACATGCTTCCAATTTTAGCATCCGCTGTGCAACTTCGCTGGTATATGAAACGGAGAAGTTCTCCCTAAAAAAAATAAAAAAAATTTTACTGCTTCTATTAATCCAAATTATTCGTAACTCTCCACAAGCTTTTTGCTTCAAGCAAACTGTATAAAAAGGCAACAGCACCAGTTACAGTTTAAATGCAGGCGCTGTAATTCAGTCCCATGATAAACAGATGCCATGAGAGCATTTTCGACATCTCTTTCAGTATTTAGTTCTCAGCGTCTCCTGCAGTCCCGCCCCTTGTTCTAACCCTGTTATTATTTCCATATTTCAACCAAGTGCTGTCAATCATTCTTCATGGCTGTGACCAAACCAGATGTTGGAAAAGAGTCTCATTACTGTATTCTGATGACAGTCTGTCAAGTCATGTGTGCCATGTGACCATATGTGTGGGCGGCTTTCAAAAAGCATCATACTTATATAGAACAGTGTGAAAAGAGATGCAAATGCAGCTGAGAATACAGACCTTACGGTAACATGCGATATAAATGCACCACACTGACTTGTGCATCAGTGCCTATAACCTCTAATTATGGTGATGTGCATATCAAAACAGAAGCGCTATTATGTCTACATTTGTTGCAGTGCAGATAGTGATGGGATTAAATTTATATAGCTGTTGGTCAGAGTATCATATAATTAAATATGTTCAAGCTTAACATTTCAAGTCATAATCATAAGATATCCACCATTGGCATTTATTCCAATGGGAGGCCTTTCTTGGGTGATGCATCTACATCCTCATCTCCCACAGAACTATATAATGTATGTTACACGCTGACACACACATTCATAATGGTGTGAATACAGCCCCGATTCGGGCTACAATGCTTTCTGCTGTGATTACAGCAGATTTAAAAGCAAGGCTTTTGCTGCATGACATCTAATTCTTCAACGCAGACATCCGTACTTCTCTATGCATATTGATGAGGAAGTCTCGGTGGAACACAGTAACCACTCAGTAGGGATCCTACAATGCGCTGCACTTCAGCGCCACAGTGCACCACAAAAAAAGGCCTTTCAAATGCCGCAATCTCCACGTTTCCATCAGCAATTCTTTTGACTTGCTATTTTTCTGCCTTGAGTAACAAGCGCTTTGCTTTTGTGTAAAAATCACTGTTTACATTTCTCCCGAGAGCAAACCATTGTTATATGTGTTCCAGTTTTTCCTTTTTTTTTTTTTTTTTTGGATGGTAGCTCTGCTTGGAAGGTGGCAACATGAAAAAAAGTTACGATTAAAAGGCATCTAATGTAAGTCACAAGGGCAGAGCAAAGCTTTAAGATAGATGGCGCTTCTGGCTCATGCTCTCTTCTGAACATGTTAATCTATTTCAGCTTAGTTCTTTATAAAAAAGCAAAATACACTCATTTCAGTGAGCGAATTGTAGTTAAGTACTTTATTCAAGAGCACGGTTGTGATCTCTTTAACTGTCCAGTTCTTTGAGATAAAACCTGCAACCTTGAGTCAACAGCTCAGATCTTACCTGCGTGCTATCTTCATACACCGAACGTGTAAACATGTATTAATCGAGAGCACTGTTCATTCCAAAGCAATCTGCTGCTATAATCACATTATCTCCCCCACCCAGTGCAGTAACAGGATTTTGGTTATTATCTGCAGGAATAATATCAGGTATGTGTCATTTCCTTTTTACAGGGGCATCATCAGACAATATCTGTGGTTACAAAAACAATACACTTCATCAAATGCTGTTAAACCGATCCACCCTGAAAGAGGAGGCGAGATATACTTTTATACCACAAATAAAACATCTAGCCTGAGAGAGAAATATATTTTTTTATCGTCAACTGCAGACGCATGAAAAGCACCAATGGTGCCACTTAAATATAATTGAACACCAAACTGGCTTGAAATATCCTCAGGCTGGTCTGAAATGTCATAAAAGTGACAATTCTGTTGGTTCCTACACAACTTTATGTTGATTAAACCACAGCTTTCAGTAAAAGAGGCTCTGAAACAATAAGGAAAAGCACTTTCACAAATAAAACTGATTTGACTTGACTTGACAAGTGTGACGTGTGGAGGGAATGAAAGAAAATTGATGTACAAAATGTGTGGGATGAACAGAGAAATAAATGATGGAGGAGAAAGTGTAAACACATAAATGAGGATAATTAAGAAATGAAATAAGTATCTGCATGAGCCAAATTAAGCAAAGGTCTGGTGGGAGAGAAGATCAAAACATTAGCTAGTTTTACTGGGGAATGAAGAGAAAACAATTATTTAGAGGTATGTTGGATTAAAATTTGTGTTACCACTGTAGAACTCGTAAAAAAAAAGGTGTTTTTAGCCTTTTATAGAGAGAAAATTATGTATACAGTTTTGCACGATCATCTCAGCCTTGCTACATGACATGGCAATTTTTCATTTTAAACTAGATGTTGCAAGAGTATTTGTATCATAACCTGCAGGGCCTGCAATAGCAACACAAACACTCGTATTGTAATTTGTCATGTAAATGGTGAATATGACAAGGTCCTGAGTGTTCACCTAGGGGGACGAATCATTTTAAAACTACAGCTATGCCTAGTAATAAGAGAGAAACAGACTAGACAAATAGCTGTCTGAATGACAAAAAGCCAATCTGTTTTAAACTGTATACCATTTTGCTCAAGCACATTGAGTCATATTCATTAAGCAGCGGTGCAACTCGGTCATTTTAGATTATGCTCATAATATGATTGTGGATGGATTATAATAAATAACTGACTAAAACCAAACAGATAATACAAATAATATCCATTTAGGAAGAAACAGAATTTTTTTTTTTCCTTTAGGTATTGAAAATGCTGTTTCCTTCCCTTTGTTGAAGATGAACATCCCTGCAAGGTTGCTGAATTGGGAATCTTTAGAATGGAATGACTACGGGTGTTTAGAACTAGCCGAATAAAAAATCTTTTTAAAAGCGAGGAATTTTATCAAATTCTACATGTGCGCTTAACTAACATGTTTCCTTGAGTTTTGCTGTGGAGATGACAATACTTGAATATGTGTGTTGAATTGTGAATTCATATCCAAACTTTGCTTGAACCCCACTTAGATAGTCAAAAATGATTAGTTATGCATCACACAGGACATTGTGAACTTTTCATCTTTGTTTCAAATTTAGTTTCACAAGTTCAACAAAAGGGCTAATTTAGCTTGTTCAAAATACTGTAGTTGTAGGCTATTCTTAAAGGAATATGCCAGGAATATTAAAGGAATATGCCAGGTTCAGTACAAGTTAAGCTTAATTGAAAGTTTTGTGGCCTAAAAAATAATTTCTACTTGTCTTTCATTTTCTTTAAAAAATGGCAAAAATCTGGATTTCAATGCATTTGCAATGGAATGGTTGAAACTCTCTTCTAATTCTGAAAGCAATCAATAATAGAAGTGGTCCAAATATTAAACTATTAAAATGTGCATATATCTTCTGTGTAAGTCTCAGGACCAAAAAAAAAAAAAAAAAGTTTGTCTAATCAATGCATTCAGTCTTACCTTCCTATCAACGTGTATTTCCATACCTCTGCGCACCCTGCTCGTACAAACATCACACCTCAGTATGTTCCATGACGCTATGCAGAGCTGTAGATAGACAGTCACCGAGTTCCACAAACAAAGAGCAGCCTTTTACAGTTCCTCCTGAACCAAAACAATGAGCTTATGCTGCTTTCATGCCATGTCGTAATTAACGTAATTAAGTCGTGATGTTCTTCTCAAAGCTGTTCACGTTCTCGGACTCAGAATTATGTGTTTCTATGGCAACACTATCAACGCTGAAATGAATCTGCAGCAGTCAGGTGGTACAAGTCAAAGCTCTAAGTTGTTTATGTTCATTAGGGCCCGAGCACTGAAGGTGTAAGGACCCTATTGTAATTGCTCAGTCAATTCTTCTTCTTCTCCGAAAGGAATCACATTTTTGTGGGCCTAAACAAGCTCGAAAACTCATGAAACTTTGCACACGCATCAGAAGTGGTGAAAATGTACGTCTGATATGGGTTTCTGAATTAGGTGTGGCAAAATGGCTCGATAGCGCCACCTACAAAATAGCGCCACCTACAAAATTTAAATTAAGCACCTTTCACGCTACGTTTCACGTACAGGTATGAAATTCGTTAGACAGATGTAACAGCCCATACCTACAAAAAAGTCCCTGGGTGCAAACTCTGCATTTTGAATTTTCTCTGCAAAATATTTGCAGTTTTTGCCATTTCCAGATGTTGTACTTTAACGAGCTTTAATCAGAAAAGCGTCATATTTGGTCAGTCTAATCTAAAGGCCTTGGCGACGTTAAATTGCAAAGATCTAGAGTTTTTGCTGAAGGGCATGTCTGTGGTGGCCTGACAAAGTTCGATGTTTCGCCATGAAACAGGAAGTTATTGTAACTCAGGCATGCAGTGTCCATTCTGCCCCAAACTTCACATGTGTGATAAGAGTCCTGGCCTGAAGACATCGATATGCCAATATTTAGTTAGTCATAGCGCCACCTGCTGGCAACAGGTAATGACATGCTTTGCACTGTAATTCACTCCCAGAAACACATTTGTATATGCCATGAAGTACCAAACATGCTAGCAACACTTGGTTAAGTGCTAATGTATGAAGTGCTAAGTGCTAACTCCACGAAACTCAGGCTTGTTGCATCCTCAGGCTGCAATGCTTTACTCAGGCATACAATGTTCGATCTGCTCCAAATTTCACATGTTTGATAATAGTCCTGGCCTGAAGACATCTACATTGCAATATTCAGTAATAGTTAAAGTGCCACCTGCTGGCAGCAGGAATTGTGGTGCATCAAAATGCCATATTTCTCCTCTATTTACCTGCTTAAATGAATATCGCCCACTGTTCAGTTTTCCTAATGCCACCAGGTGGCGGTAAGCCCTGGTGCAAGGGCCTTTTCATCGCTGCTTGCAGCTTTAATTATTTTTGTAATGTTATGTGTTTTGAGACATGAGGTAATTTAACGCCATCTCTCGTGACGCATTGCAGACTCTGCTCTGGCTGTGTGTTCATGTGGTTTGGAGGAGGCGTGGCTTTGGAGAGTGCTCTGAAGGGAGGGTGGGATTTTATGTTTTCAAAGCTAGCTTGTTATTGCTAGCCTGTCCGTAGATGCCTACCCTACCTTTGAAAATAATAATAATAATACAAAAAATAATAATAAAAAAATTACACATTGCTTTTCTGTAAAGTTTTTACAATTGCAACACAACACTATTAACCAAAAAAAATACTTAAAATGATTAAAACCGTTTCACAGGCCAAATAATACACAATTTCAACAGAAGAGTTAATTAGCTTTTAAAGATCATAAACTTCAAATTTCCACAAAAAAAGACATTTACTTCCATTAGGCCTATAAGTGGCTCACTGTAACCTTGATTTTCATTTCACAGTCAAAATTATTAATATTACTATTAATAATTATTTGTATTTTATTATTTATTTATTTTGTACAAATCAACATTATGCCACAAAGGCTGTTGTCTGAACTTAACTTTTGAACCTGGTATTGGACCCGGAATATCCCTTTAATATTATTAAAGGAATTGATTTCCTCAGAAAACCATCAATCCTTCATCGCCATCTACAACTCCATATAGCCAACCATTTTTCAACATCTCCAGGCATGTAAACTTAAATTACAACTAAATACAAGAACTAAAAGTAAAACCGAGCTCAAAGTGAAGTATTGTTGAAGTAGTTTTGAAAGGTTGAGATGATGAGATTGGGGATCTCTCAAACTTGAGTTCTCAATGGCATTTGAGTCAACCATGTTCAGAGGATAGATTCAAGTGTGCACTTTGGACTCAGGGCATCTGTTCAGTTCTTTCATTTACAACCTGCGCAATTGCAATGAGCTTTGGCTGTCTCTGCTGGAAGCATGCAAATGAAGCTACATTCTCTAAAATATTTCCTACTCTATATCTGTGTCCGCAGGGTGGATGGAGGGTTGTCTGACTGTTTGCAAAAGTGTGTATCTTTGGTGAGAGTTGATTACAGGGTTGTATTGCAATTTTTACAGTAGGATCCCACTATTTGTAATTCTGATTCTTTCAGGCTTGACTTCAAGTCATCCCTGAAACCACCTTCAAAGTCTGCAACAGGAACCGATAAACCTCACATCCTCCTCTCTCCGCTGACTAATGAGCTTTTACTCTTAATTAGCTATGTTATTCTCAAACCCATGACAATCAACAGTGTCTTTTATTGTGTGCCTGAGGGTAAAAGGTTTCTTAGTGAAATAATGTGGCTGGAAGTCATAATTATTTATCCGTGTTGCATTTGAGAACAAAAGGATGTGTACAAAGAGATTTGTGGTGTGTAATGTATCAAAGAGAATATCCCAGGCAATAAAAGAAATATGAAATACTAGCTTATATCAGTTCATGGTACCACAAAGGGAAAAAGCAATGACAGCCATTGTGTTGAGTGTTAAATGCAAATCAAATATTCCCTCTAATCTTGCTGTCACAATGAGAAATGGACCTCCAGGAGCAGACAAGCCATGAAACTAAAATAATTGTCAGATTCTAGATGAAACACGAACATCAGACAGAAATAATGTCAATTTGTTGTGAATGTTAAGGTACATTTTAGTGTACAGTAGATAACAAACTACTGACCTTGTGTTCATATGCAAAAATAAATAAATACATAAATAATAGTGATAATAATAATAATAATAATAATAATAATAATAATAAAAATGCTTGTTGCATCCTCCAGGTCCATAAATGACAATCTTATAAATATGCATGTCTTAAGCTGGGTGCACACTGTGCGATTTATAATAGTCCTTACGATGGTTGCTTGTTAGACTGTACGAACATGATCCTCATGTCACACTGTGGGATCTCAGCTGTCATTTATGTCAGATTGTACGACATTTAAAGGTGCTAAAGAGGATGGTTTGTTTTATACATTTTTGCAATATTACTTGAAACTGTCTTTACTAACTGATAAAAGACTATTTATTAGGTGCACTGAAAGTAATAATATTAATATACATCATCTGTGCACAAGGTAGGGCCTTAAAAACATCAGCCAATCGTTTACGCGATGATGATGGCCCTCTAGCTTGCCAATCACTGCCGTGACGTTCCTTGTGAGAGACGAGCGCGGCTGCGCGCTCCAGTAACTTTCCACACTCCACAGGCGCTGCATGCAATGTTTTTGTCAGGAGACAGGAATAACAACTGCAGATTATGAGTTACCTGCGGTGAGTCCGACATAATGAATCCAAAATACACGACACAGCGAATGCCGTGGTAAACACTCGTATTCCACTACTCGTGCACGAGTTTTGGGAGGTGTTCCTTTGAAACGAGCTGTGAAGGAGGGGGGCTGTTCTTACGCATGCGCTCATTTCAAAAACTCAGTAACAGTCTTTGGATTCTCAGTCGACGAAAAAATCCTCTCTATCACTTTTAAGATGCGTTAAAAATGGACATGCGCATGAAAACTTGTCCGAGTTTTACATCATCAACCCATACACCAGGGGTCATCAACTATATTTGTCCAAGGGCCAGAATTTTTCTCTGCAGACACTGTAAGGGCCAGATACTCGTAATATAAAATAAAATTCGAATTGTATCCTAATATGTTATTATTTGATATACTAATTCTAATTCCAAATTTATTTTATTTTTTACATATTACCTGTACTGCAGCAAGCCACCAGGGGGCGATAGCGATATTTTAGGCTTCATATTTGTGAGGCTGTCAAGCTGTCCATCACTGTCACGCAGTTGTGCGCTAATCCCAGGCAAGGAAAATTTTGACATTTGTGAAAAAATGAGCACGTGAAACAATAAAAGATGTTCAATGAGAGAACGCGTTTATCGTCATTCTTGACTGAAGGCAGGCTATGGCACAAGCTACTTTTCAGAAGGGTTTTTTTTTTTCGTTAGATTTAAAAATAAATAAATATGGAACGGACCCGAATATTCAAATATTCGTTCGGTGGGTTGGTATTCGATTTGAAAATTTGACATTCGAATATTTTTTTATTTTTATTTTTTGCACACCTGGGATCCCCCGCGAAACGATTCTCATTCCCCTTGAATAAGGCCGGCGACACACTGGCTGCGTGAGCGTCTCAGCTGCATGGCGTGTCCGTTTTTATTTCGGCTCCCATATTTAACAGGTTGGAGTTTGCACACTGAGACACGCGTCTCAGGCGCGCTCGAGCCACGCGGAAAACGCGTGCATGCTAGAAATAGAACCGACGCGTGTTCCAGCAACGGGAGTGTTCAGAACAGTGGAGTTTGTATGGACCGAAGTGCATGTCTGAGCTTGTGTTTTGTTGCTTTGACACTGTGGAAAATACAATAATAGAAACAAAATGTATTAGCATTTTTACCCGTTATTATCAATCTAAATTAATCTCGTTTTTAATTTAACTTAATTTCGTTTTTCTTTATTTAAATTTCATTTTTCTTTATTTAAATTTCGTTTTTTCTTTATTTAAATTTCGTTTTTGTTTATATAAATTTCGTTTTTTCTTTATTTAAATTTCGTTTTTTCTTTATTTAAATTTCGTTTTTCTTTATTTAAATCTACCCTTACTGTGCCAATTTGTTAGTCAGAAAAATATTAGACTACCTTAAAAGTATTGCTTAATTTAACAGACCTGTGTGTGTGCGTTTTATATCACTAGTGCAGTGTCCGTTCTCGGAGCATAAGCCCTGCCCGCATGAGGTGCGCCGCTTCCCGCTCGCGCTGTTCTGACTGTAGTTTACTAAAAGTTTATTAATTCTGAATGTGTCGCGTCTCGCGTGTCCATCTATATTGCACCAAATGCGACACTGCACTGCCTTGTGAAGTCGATTGGATGAACGGTTCTCGAAATAATAAAAATGCAAACGGACATACAGACACAGATTCCTGCCTTTATTAGAGAGAAAAATATGTTCAGCCCCTCTCTCCGAAGAGTCGATGTTCATTACTACCGAAGCTTCGAAGCTCAAAAAATGGTATTCGGACCAGCCCTAAACTTTTTTCCTCTTACAAGGCTATTCCTGAATTCAGTATAATTCTGGGGGCCGGATGGAAATCTCTGGCGGGCCGGATTTGGCCCGCGGGCCGCCAGTTGATGTTGCATGCCATACACGTTCGATGACCGTGAGCTGCATTACACGCGGGACTGAAAATGTGGCTAACAAAGACATCTCTATCGTTAATTTTGATCACGGCTTGTCTTGAAAAACGTAGACAATTTGAAGTTCGTCGTAGGAGAAATCACACTGGAGGATTGTGTGCCAAATCTTCTGATACAGCCAGAATTTCGACGGAGGTAAAATTTGATTGCAACGGTCATTAACCGGCTGTCTGTGAACATGTCAAACTAGCGATCACAGACTACAGATTTTAGGCTAGGATTATAGGAATCTTTTAGGATTTGCAAAATTTGTCTCAAACGACCAAATTGTGGCACAGTGTGAACCAGCCTTTAGTTTGCACATTACTCAGAGCATTACTCAAAAGGTCAATGGAGGACCCAAAGTATTGTGGAAAAAGCAAACAAAAAGACACAAGAATGAAAAGGGAAGAATAAATGTAGCATTGTTTGCTTACCAACACTCTGGCAGCCACATTTAATATCAAATGTCCCTGAGAGCATAATGTCTCTATGGACATGGCACACATTTTAATATGAGGGTTTGAAAACACTCAGTTCTTGTCTCTAGGGTGCAATTTTTTATATGAGAAGACTAATTGTAAAACAAATCTATATTAATAAAGCCTTTGATCTTTTAGGAAGCATGGACAACAAGGTAGCCATTCTTTTGATCATGAATATAATCATTTGTTTGGATGAGCCATGATGTAAAAGGCTATAACTTATGGTATTTTTTTATGAGTCGTCCAGTGTAAACAGCTATTGCTAATCAGGTCAGGGCATGTATGCAAAGAGTAAAGGTTTATAGTAAATCTGTTAACCATAACTATTTAACAGAGGGGTGCATTCCATTAAAATGTCTGTTGGTACAAATACATCCCAACAAAGAATTGATTACAGGTTAGAAATAAACCTCACAGTAATAGTGAACAGAGCCAAAGGTAATGCACACAATGCTGATTTAATTGCTGCTTTAATTATTCCCTTTTTGATCGTAAAATTCTTACTTTTACATTTTTATGTGGCCACATATCAGTGAAAGGCTCAGTGCAATACAGGGGGAAAAAAGCAGCAATTAATCTCAGAAAACAACCCATGGTCTTCTTTTCTCAATTCAGCCAGACATAGAGTCTCCTTTTCAAAGAAAGTCCATTACAAAAACAAAAGCCTTCAAAAGTACTTTACATTTAAACTTAAAGCCAAATAAACTAAAACATTTATAGAAATCTGGATTTAAATGATCTGAAATGAATGTTGCTGCATACATAAAGTTGTGTTACCATCTTCAGAGTTATGATTAATCAACTTTGCACCTCTGACACCATGTCCTAACCATAGAAGTACAACACTGTCCACATTGAAAGTAAACTTATGTGCAACGTGACACCCAATTAGAATGAACGATTTTGCAGGATTTTCAACCTGTCCTGTCACTTGACGCTTACCACTGGATAGGACAAAAACACAAATTTCAATGGAAGAGAATTTTTGTTCTTTTATTGTTTCACGTTTGGTTAGAACACAATGTGACACTGAGGTTTAAAAGACACATAGTTTTGTAAAAATCAAAGAAATTCTATGTGTCAAGAAATTCCTGATGACAGCTGAAACCTTTTAGCTGCATTGCTTTCATGCATATCTCTTATTGCTTGTCATTTCGTACACGCATCAATGTTTTTGTTTGCCTAGTTGAAAGGTGTCATGTCACATCTTTACCTTCTTTTCAACTGCATACTCCCAAGGGTCTCTTTGTTTTCAAGCTCTAATCAGGGAGCCAATGTTCCCGTGCCTGTCTTTCTACACGTTTGTCTCATAGAAATCTCAGCATCAGGATGGATTCGGTGATCCAGCTCATTATCATAAAATAATGGGCTACGGCTCACCATCATAAAGCTTCGGTCCTGTTCGGGCCTGTCTGCTTGCTGCATGTTCAACCTATCAGTCGTTGCTGTGAAATTTCTGATGTGCTGGAATTGCTGCAGAAGGGCCTTCATGCATGAGTCATTCATTAATTTGAGGACTTGTTAGGCAGCCACTTTACCTGCAGACAGCCATTTGAAGAAAAAAGGCCCCATTGAGGCATATTTACAAGACTCGGAAAGGTTTCACCAGCTCTCTTGGGCTCTCATCCATGGCTATATCGCACATCAGTATAGGATGAATGAGCCATTGAGCTAGCACACTACTGGATGCTGATGTTTGCGCTTATTTGTGTAATTGTCGTTGTGTGTGCACGCTAAAAGGTCTTTTTTGTCTTTTATGTGGCCGCCAAAAGCTCTAAATGGTGTTTTTGGAAAATGGCAAAAACTGTGCCAGCAGATAGCAATGATGAGAGACAGCTGCGATACAAAGGCAGACACACACACTTAGTTAGACCCTTCACACAGGAAATGTGAATGCAGCATTCAGATTGTCAGTGCTGTGGTGTCAGTGACTGTTTTGCAAAGACATCCACCGTGCAGGGGTAACAGCACCCCGCAGTAACTGATACATAATGTTTGTGTGCCTCCATGAACCACAATGAGAAATATAGATTCCAAACATGCAGTTACAAGAACTACCATCTGATCCACCAAAAAAAGACTCAAGAACGCAATTCACTTTGGTGCCACTAGTGGCACTGCAATTAGACAGTTAATTTAAAGGGTTAGTTCACCCAAAAATGAAAATTCTGTCATTTATTACTCACCCTCATGACGTTCCACACCCGTAAGACCTTCGTTAATCTTCAGAACACAAATTAAGATATTTTAGTTGAAATCCGATAGCTCCTTGAGGCCTCCATAGAGAGCAATGGACACTTCCTTTCTCAAGATCCATAAAGGTACTAAAAACATATTTAAATCAGTACATGTGAGTACAGTGGTTCAATATTAATATTATAAAGCGAGAATATTTTTGGAGCGCCAAAAAAACAAAATAACAACTTATTTAGTGATGGCCGATTTCAAAATACTGCTTCATGAAGCATCGGATCATAAATGAATCAGTGTGTCGAATCATGATTCGGATCGCGTGTCAAACTGCCAACGGCTGAAATCACGTGACTTTGGCGCTCCGAACAGCAGATTCGACACGCTGATTCATCTGTGCTCCTATGCTTTCTGAAGCAGTGTTTTAAAATCGGCCATCACTAAATAAGTCGTTATTTAGTTTTTTTGGCGCTCCAAAAATATTCTCGTCGCTTTATAATATTAATATTGAACCACTGTACTCACATGAACCGATTTAAATATGTTTTTAGTACCTTTATGGATCTTGAGAGAGGAAATGTCATTGCTCCCTATATGGAGGCCTCACGGAGCTATCGGATTTCAACTAAAATATCTTAATTTGTGTTCTGAAGATTAACGAAGGTCTAACGGGCGTGGAACGGCATGAGGGTTGGGTGAACTAACCTTTTAACAGAAAAAAAAAATGAATTGAATAATCTTACAGTTTATTTGTATGAATAGTAATTGGATACTTTAAACTTAAAGGCATAGTACACAAAAAAAAATAAAAAAAAAATAAGTACTCAGCCTCATGTCATTCTAAAACCTAGCATCACTTTATTTCTTCTTTGGAACATAAAAGAAGGTATTTTGAGATATTTCAGTGATTTTTCAGTGATTTTTTTTTGTCCTTACAATGGAAATCAATGGTCACCAAATGTGTTTGTTTACCAACATTTTTAAAAAATATCTTCTTTTGTGTTCTGCAGAAGAAAGAAAGTCATTGGAGTTACATGAGGGTGAGTAAATGATGACAGAATTTAATTTTTGGTTGAACTACTAAAGAGCAGAGCACTAAACGTTTGTTATGCAGACTCTATCAGAAAGATGCTTTACAGCATGTCTCTTGTGGATAATGAAGAGTCATGTAACATTATTCTGTTAAAATCATTGGCTTTTTCTGCACTCTCTTCATTGGTCAGAGACCAGGGTACTGGCACAGTGGTTTCAATTTTATTGTACACTATACACTAAATATTTCTTCATCAGAACCCTCACTACCCCACTGCTGTCATGTAAGGAGCATTTTTCTTCTTCTTCTTCTTCTTCTTCTTCGTCTTCTTCGTCTTCACATTATGGTACTGAATTTTGTTATAATTAAATGTCATTTACTTTTAAAGCAATTCCAAGTAAGCTATATGCTATTTTAATTAACAGATGGTGCAGTTGATAGTGACACCAATTATATCAATATATTAGCAGCTGTTTCACTAGGCAGCAATCTTTTATGACTGATTTTATAGATTTTCTGTAAGCATACAACTTTGTAGGCTATAGTAAACTTGCTTGATTTTCACACATTGACATTGTCCCACACTGTAATTGTTAACTGTTTGAAAAAAGGTTCATGAGTATTTTAAGCATCACTGGAGTTACAAAATCAGCTCAAGTCTCATTAGTGTGTAAAACATCAATTCTAAATGTAGTATAACCATAATAACCTGCATCACAGGTCAAATGCAAAAACAAGTAATATAAAAAGTACAAAATAAAATCTGAATTTGTGCCTTTTTTTCCAGGAAAATATCTGAATACCCCTGAAATAAGATATATTTACTTTAATAAGAAGTGAACATATATAAAATATTAAGACTTGTTTTCAGATAATATATATTGAATTAAGTTTTCTTGCTTTAAGCATAGCCTACATGTACCATAACCTTTATGCTTAAAACATGAAGAAAATAATTTAAGATATAGGCCTATTCTTAAAAAAAAAAAAAAAATACCTCTGAAATAAATTTATCTTGTTTGAGAATGTTTTAGTACGCTTAAACAGAGAGAGAGAGAGAGAGAGAGAGAGAGAGAGAGAGTCTGTGTATCAAGCATGATGGCATAAATACATGAATGGTCATGAGGGATCACAGTTGTAACTCCTGTAAGGAGCAGTGTAATCTTGATGGGCTGCCGTTTGCTCATCATTCATGAGAATGATGTGACGATTCAGGTTGCATTTGTTCAAAGTTGTCCCGCTGCAGCATGAGGCAACGATTATATGTGCAGTAGTCAACTGGCAACAATTTAAACCATGTCAGAACGACCAGCATTAAAAAAGAGAAAATATACAACTTACCACATCGTAGATCAGGGTTGAAACTTCATCCGAACAGGTCCCATTCTTCGCTGAATCAGTTTTTTTCTTCGATATGTGAGTATTTAACGGACATACGCGTAAACCCACGTAAGTATTTGAAAACTGTTTGGCGAAAATGGACGAAAGGTCGCTCGGGCAGCACCTAAATATTTAAATTGGTGTTACTTCACTATAGTCCAACTTCGGTAACAAATCGTTCCCATTATAATGCGAAGGTAGTGTTATCCTTGTAGTGCCCTGAATTGTTCCTTGAAGAAGAAATAACCGCATTTAGTCGAATATAAATCCACTAGCAGCACAGACAGTTAGAAACAGACCGCAGCTATCAGTTAAAGCGCGTGGCTCAGTTTAACATCCGCCAACGGACTGCGACACTGAGGCTTCTCAGTCTCTTTTGGAAGTGCCTGTGGATATTCCTCTATAAAGTCAGTCCCATCACATAGCTCTGCTTGACCCTCCTACTCTCTGCATCGTTGTCCGTGTGTATGTGTGTGAGAGAGAGACAGAGCCAAATTTCAATGGATAGACGCTGGCAGACGCGAGCGCGCGCCCTCTCTCACCCAAGTCACATGCTTAAAACACAAGTAGCCCTCTGTAATGGCTTTTCGGAGGACATGCATAAAACCCGAGACGAGGGTGGAATGATAAGCAGGCTATGTTTCCAAATCTAGAGATCCCTGTAAGTGCTTAAAGAAAATGTTTTCCTATTTCGTGCTTTTTCCCCCCTCATCATTTTCCGCATAAGTTTAAAATAGCATTGATAAGCTACTACTACTAATATAAAGCGTTCTGTTCTCCACTGGGTCAGCAGGACAGAACCCCATGTTACCTATTTGTGCAAGCAGCTTTGGGGTGTTTCTACCACTTCACTTTTTCTGAATTAATAACAGAATATAATAATTCGTATAAGAATTGTTATACAAACAGTATAAATTCTAATGCACTGTAAAAAGTGTCACCTGTGCCAATGCCATAAAAATGTCGTGACAATGTTACAAGCATTATTCTATGACATTGTGGTGACTATTTTGTAGTCATTAGTCATTAAATCATATAGTTATATTTAATTTAAAAACCAATTTGAGCTAGTATGTGTTTGTTATTGTAAAATGTACTTTTATAACACAATTGTTGAAAGTTAATTGTAAAAAAGCCAAAGTTAATCAAAATTAGCTTCTCCAGCAAATGTCAAACAGAGCACAGTGTTGTACATGCCATCATGTAAACTTGAACTAAATAAAATAACATGCAGTCTAAAACATTCCAATAGTTGATAATAATAATAATAAAAGGAATTCTGGGAATGCACATTACCCTATAGATTTTAAGTCAATCTATATGTTTTACTTTAAAAGATAACAATATTTATATAGCAACATTTTATTGTAAAAGCATGTTTTGCATTGCATTAATATGAAATATATTTTATCTGGAATTTGTCATACTTTTTACTTCTAAAAAAAAAAACATTTATTTTTCTCTAAAAATATTTTACAGTAAAAAAATAAATTGTCTTTTAAAATATAATATTATTTGCCATATGTGGTGAGGTGACAGTCAGCCAATTTACAGGATTTTGCTGTAGCATTTACATTGCACTTTCCAACATTTTTTTTTTTTTTTTTTTATAACGTGGCATTTAAATTTATCACTTGATTCATTTTAGGTTATTCTGAAATGTTAGTGGCATGTGTGGGTGCTGAAGTCTATCCCTGGCCCAAATCCCCTGTATATCTGTGCAGTAGAAGTGATTCAGACTGCAGTGGCAACTAATAAAAAACTTCTGATTTCAGTCCATTGCATCAATGTCCAAATTTTACTATCAGTATAAATCAGAAAAAGACAAGAGACATTTAAGCAGCAGGAGTTCACTAAAACCATGCTTTGATGTATAGCCGATAGGATTTCAGACCGGGAATAACTTCTTTTTCATTGGTGTTAAAGTATTGGTTAAACCCAATTCTGACTCCAATCAAAATGGCTCTCTAACCATGGACAAATGCAGCACAAATCCATTACAGAGGTTGGCAAAGTGAGATTGTTTGTCTTCTGGCAATCTGCTGGAACACGCATCAGTCCTGTGTGTGTTATCGGGGAGCTGATTGTGATGGATTAGATACATGGGCAACGTCCAGAGTGGACATTCTCTGAACGCAACGCTGCGCTGGAACTGTCCGTGGTGCTGAACTGCCACAGAGCCATTGGATTGCATATGGCAACTTTTGCCATAGTCATTCAGTGTATTGTGTATAGGTGTATTAGCCTAGGTAATTAACCAAAATGAAGATTTCTAAAGACTCGGTCATTGATTATGCATGTCCAGTACATAAAGACATGTGTGGACTTTAAGGATTAGAGTCATAGCTCTTGGGAAGGCATGTAACAGATGGCAAGTTGTATGTCTGCCAATCCATAATTCGAAGGCCAAACTCTTAATGGCGTTTCTTACAAGTGTAATCAAGTGCAAATGGCTTCTCAATGTTCTCAATAGTACTAACTATGATCTATCCTAATGTGCAAATTAATAAAATAGTGTCACGAGTGGCTGAAATATGTCTACTTTGCAGAGTCTCTGTAAAACCAGACATCATTCACTTATGTTTGTTGGCATATTAAAAACTAACTTGGTTTAGTTTGTTAATATATTCAAAACATCTTGGTTACTTATGTCACCTCCTGATGGTGTTCCTGGGCGTGTTACTTGGGAGCCCCAAACACCTCACTTCAGAAAAGGCAGATGAAAATTGATGAGTGGAATTTGCATGCCACTCCCCATAACATAGGTATAAAAGGAGTGCATCCACTCATTCCAGTTTGTGCTGAGGAGACAAGAGCGTGTCCCAGCCTTTTCAACGGGTAGTTCAGCGTTGTGGCAGGAGGGACACAACATCTCATTCCCTCCATCAGGGAATGGAGGTTACGTCAGTAACCAAGATGTTCCCTATCTGTCAGTCACTTCGATGTTGTGTCAATGTACTGACACTAGAGGTCCCTATGGAAAGCGCCACAACTACTGAACTGAGATACGAGGTTCTGGTAATGCAGATGTCCAGCAAGCCATTGTGTGTCGAGTAACAAGAGCAGTTGCAATAACATAACCTACCCAGCACCCCACGTAAATACAAATTGTTTCAGTGGGACTGCTGTTTTTCCCCTGAATGATATCAGGCAATTCAGCACTGACTGGGCACATTTGTTCGTGAGAAAAGGAATGCTCTGCACTGGGGAGAGATTGCTCTTTTCCTGGTTGACCTGAAGCCTCAATTGGCTGAGGTATCTAAGCACCAGATCCCTGTGCACACATAATACATCTTGAAAGTGAGCTAGAATCAGCCAATCATCAAGATAATTGAGAATGCAGATGCCCTCTTCCATTAGCAGAGCAAGGGCAGTCTCTGCGACTTTCGTGAAGACGCAAGGAGACAGGGACATCCAGAATGGAAGGACCTTTTACTGACATGCCTGACCTGACCTGTGTTGAGACATGAAAATGTGTGTCCTTCAGGTCTATCGCCACAAACCAATCCTGTTGGCGAACACGTCAAAATGTGCTTTGCGTTAGCAATCTTGAACGGGAGCCTGTGCAGGGCCCGATTCAGAACCTGCAGATCTAGGATTGGTCATAACCCATTCCACATCAGTGGCACCAGATGAATCCTCGGAATGCGGCACGCTGACGTGTGCGGGGTTCTGTTTGTGCTGTGTCCAAAGATGAGGACCTGCTCTTTCTTTGAAAATTTATATACAATTGCATACTATTCTGATGACGAAATTCATGTCACGCACACTGTATGCTGACCCTTGTGCATGCGTAAAAAGTGAAGTATACTTTGGCCTTTAGAAGAAGCCTTCTTGGGGTTCTTGGCAGTTGCTTGATGAGTGGGCTGCATCGCTTTCCTGTGGGCAACTCGAGCCTGAGGCCTGGCTTTGGGCTCAGGTGGCGGTGGACCTGGGGTTGCAGCTGCAGGTGGATTCCCTCGGTGATGAGCAGACAACGAGTGCGACCTCTGCAGCCTGGTGACACTGTGCAAAGGCAGGATGTATTTGATCGCCTCCATTTGTTTCTTTACTGCCGAGTAAGTCCTCAACAGTGTCACCGAAGAGGACACTTTGCAAGATGGGGGTATCGAGAAAGCGCACTTTGTCGATGTCCCTAACATGGACATCGTCTGGCCAAGAGCCAGACTTTAGTCAGTCACTGAGCGCAGTTCCTGCATCAATCCTGGCTCAGAACAACCCTTGTGCAGCTGTTTGAGTGCCTTGGCCTGATGGACCTGCAGGATGGCCATGGCATGCAGAGCAGAGGCAGCCCTTCCAGCAGCACTATAAGCCTTTGCCATCAGAGACGATATGAACTTACAGGCTTTGGAATGGACCTAGGACAATTCCGCCAAGTGGCGGGATTTTGCATGCATAAATGCAACACAATCGTACACTCCATCTGGGAAAAGGTGGGAAGATGTTGAGGGTAGCGAGGGCAGAAGAGCTTGTGAAGCGGGACCAGGCAGTAAAAGGTGTGTTCCATGACTTTGTAAACTCCTCATGCACTTCTGTGAAGAAAGTCACTGGGGTGCGGTGCAGCAGTAAGTCACGCTCCGAGCTCCGATACCAATCATTCAACCGAGAGTGCTCAGGACTGGGCGAAGGATTCCACTCCACTACAACCACACCCAGAAATAGACAGGCAGAAAGGCATCTTTAAAAATGGAATGTTAGTATTGCATCAGCCATGTCAATATTATACACTGTAAAACTTTATGATGTTTTATTAACATAGTTCGGGAGGAGCACGTTCAGACAATTAATCTAATTAACACGGGAGGAGCACATTCAGTTAATCAACTCAATTAGCAAGATAAGAGGTATATATACAGCAGACTTACCTCTGTTCCATGACAGTTTTCCAGCATCCCTCCATCCCCCATCTCATCTCACTTCTAACTACTTCTATTCCAATTTGGAATGGGGGGAGTACTCTGGGTTCGTGGCAAATTCCGAGCTCGGAGACCTCCCCTCGGACAGCATGCCAAATATGTATAATCTTTATTTAATTGTATGTAAGTGTTAACTCATGAATAGTCAGTTAACCTAACAAAGTCCCGAAGGACCTATAGGTCCTCATGTGGTAATATCTAAATTAACTGATTTTATCCAAGTCAAAATATTATTTAATATGACTGAATCAACCTCACAATATGGGTAAAAAAATAAATTAATAAATAAAAAACAGCACATTTACTTTACAGTGTGCTTATAGTAGACCCTAAACACTACAGACAGCCATGGCATTGCATCTTAAATGCAAATTATTTGAGGCTCTCATTGAACCCATTGCATTTCTACGGTTAATCAAATCATCTGTTTTCTTGCCTACAGCACCATTTTTACGTGGTCTGAGGATCCTATCAGTTCTTAAGCTTTTTAGTCCCTGCTGAGCGCAGTTGGAGATTGAGATTATCTCTGACTGAGTTGGAAAACTTTCTCATGCAATGGAGTCTAATGCTCTCAGATTTTGATGTAATTTGACCTTGGCCTTCCTCAATATCCTGTGGTGAATATAGAAGACAGTTGATTCAGATAACTCCATTTCGTGAGCTAGCAAAATGAATTTAGCTCTGTTGGACTAAGCACTGTTTCACCCCAGGTCTGTTCATCCTGGTTTATCACTTTCCAGAATACCACCATCCAGAGCTGTTATCTGCTTTACATTTAAGCAGGCAGAATTATTCCGTACCCTCTGAGCTGATGAGGAACTCACAATACCTCCCACAGATTAACACATGCTATTTCTTTTATGATAGACTCATCTACTCTACTGGGTAGAGTACTGAAATGAAAAGCACATTTTGGTCTTTATGATATCATAGGGTGAATAACAGCACCATCTTATCTGTTCCTATCAATTCAGAAGGTTTTATTATTTACTTATTTTTTAGCATTATAAGTCTCCCTACTTTTATGTACTCATACTGTTTTTAATATTACCTCAAAGGAGATGTTCCTATTGATTTTGGCATTGAGTTGCCCTTGCTGAGAAAAATCTGCAGACACTTTGGTTGTAAAGGTTTTTTTTTCATTCTTTCTCATCATAAAAGCTTGTCTCCTTGTACAGTGACTTACTGTTTTTAGACCCCTGCCTAAGAAAATGTCCTCATGGATGTGTGTTAAATATACTAAAGATATGATATAATGAAATTGATTTCAACTCAAGAAAAATCTCCAATATATTAATCTCATTGCTTAGTGGTGTGGCAGATAATTTCAATGTATTAGAAAAAAGTAAGCTCAAATTTTCTGTACCGCATGATGGTTTCTTTCAGAATAAAAGATACTATTAAAGTGCTCAGCATAATTTAGATTTAGTTTTGTTTTAATCAAGAAAAAAAAATATTCATTTTATTTTTTAGATATTTTGTCATTTGTTTAATATGCAATGTTTAAGCTTTAGTTTCATATGTAATTGTCCTATGCCTTGGCTAAAATATCAACAGAAGTTATAATCATAATGATGGAGCAACAAAAAGGAGGTTTACCTGAAAAAAACACTTCAGGGGAATGAAAGTCCGATGCATATAAAGGCTGAAAATATGATCTGATAGGGGAGTGATTCTCTATACTTTTGTTAGAAGGGTTTTTCTGTTCAATTTTGAAACCCGGCAGGCTACAGTGGTCCTAATCTGAAGGCGAATAGTCTTTGAGTTACAGAGAAAAAAAAAAAAAAAACATTACACAGTTCACTGCCTTCTCTCAAACACACACACAATCAATAGTCTGAGTGGTAGCCTGACAACTGAACAAACAAATGTTATTCTAGATTTATACAGTCAAAACACACCCCAGCTAATGGTTCTGAAAATGCACTGGTTTTAACAAAAACAAAATTATTTGGCATTGATAAATTAAAACTCATATTGTACACATATTGTACATGGAAATTTAGTGCTGTGCGCTTCAGAGGTTGTTTGGATAAATCTTTGAAGTCTGGAATGACGGGCATAATTCAGGGTCATAAGAATGACTGCTTTGTGACAACGTTGAGAAGAGATCTGGCAAAAAAGTGCATGGCTCAGCATATTATATGGTGCCATTAAAATTCAATTTACAGCCAGTTTCAGGCATTGCCTGTACTTTCAAGCAATATGAAGGCAGCTCACCTTCCAAGTCGAAGATGTGGCAGACATTGCAAATTGACATGGCATTTCAGTGCTGTGGAGCTATTTATTAACCTTATCACTGCTTGAACTTTCTTAACAATACCCTTCCAGTATGGAGACCTGGTCAGCATTGTCAGCTGCTGAAATTAAAGTGAAATTCATCGAAAATAGGTTGGCTGCATCTTCAAATTCAAAAGTATGTATGTCTCCAAGAAAGGGTGAGATGTACCATTGACAGGAAAACCTGCCAAGAATAGTGAAGTGCATCTTTGCAGAAGCAATAATAGGTCAGGAAATGCAGCATGCTGAAAAGATTAAATACATTTATCAATCACTATGACCTGAATGTTCAAGATTTTTTTGACTGGTTAGGGATTTTAGGGCTTTTCACACTTAAAATTATTAAGCACAGGATGGGTCATTCTAAACTCTGGGTTGACAGAATCCTGTGTTATCATTTTCCATGTTCAATCCTTACCCGGGGTTATTTACATAAATACATACATGCATCCTTATTTGAATATATGCGGTGCCAATCATTGACTGGACGAGCACAGCATAGCATGCTTGGTGTGTTAAAATAAGTGCTTGTCTTGCTTGTGCGCATTAGTCGGGCTTGTAAATTCATTTTGTAGTCTTTCCTGAATAGACTTTTCATTTTGGATGACAAACATCATTTGGCCTCATTTGGTCAGCATGAAACGGAAGTTGCGAAAGTCTTTTCTTCCCTATTGTGATGCATATCTGAGTGAAACAGCTTATCGAACAAGAAAAAATCTAGGGCGGGACTTGATTTTGTCCATAGGAAATTGATTGGATAGTTGGATCATTGTGGTTTGCTATTACTCTGATCTCATGTGAGTGACAGGTTTTCCCTCCATAGAGCCAGTAAACGCGTCATCAGAGAAGAGAAGTTGCTGCAAGAGGGAGGGGTTGTTATTTTGATTAAAGATTACGAGGGCAGATACATTTAAAAAAAATAAAATAATGATGTGCACAGTGTTGGGGGGTAAAGCATTACAAGTAACGTGAGTTACGTAATCAGATTACTTTTTTTCAAGTAACTAGTAAAGTAACGTGTTACTTTTACAAAATATCTGAGTTACTTTGTTTTCCTTTTTATTGACTGATATCTCTCCTGTCCCCATGTTGACAGAAATCGTGCGTAAGGTGCAGAGGCGTTGTGTGCGCTGTGTAATCATTATGGATACTGTAGTTCTAGACTAAATGTGAGCATGCATTTACTCATCTCACTTGAAAAAAAAACAGGTTCAGTATTTCTCAAAATTAATCAAACAGCGAAATGCAAACTCAGAACATTACACACACCTGTGATAATTAAATATGTTACAATAAACGTACTCTATGTATTTAATTTCACTTTATTAACCAATGTCTTTGCCGCTCAGTTTAATGATCTAATTTAACCATTCTAATAAGCAAAAATGACTTTAGATTTTTTTTATCGCAGAAAAGTGTTGAACTTTGTTCTCCTGCATACTATTCTTCTGCAATTCAGAATTGCAGCACAGCTGAAAGGTTTTCTTCTATATGAGGCTTATTCATTTCACTTCTGGTGTGAAAGGGCCAAAAAAAAAAAAAAAATTCTTATTAAAAACAAACAAGCAAGTGCAGCCCAGGTGAGAAAAAGTCACGTAACACATTATGTTCCATATACAAAAAAAGTAATGCAATTTGTCACTTTTTTAGGCAGTAACGCAATATTGCAGTACTTTTAAAAGTAACTTTTTCTAACACTGGATGTGCACGTATAAATCATTTATAATAATTACTGCAATATAAAAAATAAAAAATAATAAAAAAAGAATTGTTAATTTTGATTTCATGGTGATTTTTTCATCTCGGCTTGACATTTTTATCCCCCCTGCAAATGCTGAAACTAAATTCCATGCTTAAAAGTTTCTGTTACTGCATAAAGCACATAAATATTTAATGAGTCAAGTGCTGTTGAGTGTATTATTGGTTGTTTGTCGCTAAACAACTGGCCTTTACATACTCAGCATCATTTCACACTTTTGAAACAATTATTATTGTCAATTTTTAACATGCATATTTTTGTTTGGGAACTGTAATACAGAAACATACCTTCATAATCAACATAAGGGCTCTTCTGGAGTTTTCCAAATATGCTGTTATTTAAAATACCACATCAGGACACAATTGCATTCCATCCAATTCCATATTAATTTTTTGGCATTAGGAAGCAGACACCTGTTCTGCTTTTGGGAAATGTGAGCAATGACCATTGTTTCCTCTTCCCATCTCTGTTATTCTCTTTTCCTGTTACTGCAGAGACATAGAGGGACGATGAGCAAACCATGATTGACAGCACAGTTAAATTACTGCGAAATTCCAGGAGAGCCTAAGCCACTTGGGAGGACTGACTGCATTCTCCTCAAATCAGGCATGGGCATCCCCATGTTCCTCAGGCCTAAATTAACAGTTCTAAAACAGACCCATGAGCCTGGTGCTAAACAAAATGAACGTGGATAATGCCAAGTTAATTAACACAGACCCAGATGCTCAGCCTTATGAATACTTGGTCTGCCAAAGAGGGAATATTCAGCACTAGATATGTTTATTTTGACGTCAGTGCCTCTGTGTCAATGGGACAGGCTGTGTTAGCCTCTCTCAGTGCTTTGCTAATTTAGTTTTACTCAATTGTTTTTTCGTGAGTTGTGTGATTAATTCCAGCATCCTGGCATGTGAGGACACTGATGGAGGCTTGAAGCTTTTAATGGAAGAACTGTTGTCAGGAGTGAAATTAAAGCCACAACTTTGGCTGATGTTAGTGGGAATGGAATTGGAGTCATCTTTTTAAAGTTATAACTGTGATACACAATCTAGTGGGTGAAAGCATTTTATATTCATTGATTTTATTATAGCATTTGTACTTGTTAGTCAGATGCAACCTGTCAGACTCTGCAACAACAGGGACAATGCATCTGAGATCATTAGTCTCAAGCAAAAATTAGATCGCACAGCGTGATTCACCTTTAAAGATTCCTTCACTAATGAGTGATTCATATGCATAGTCATTAGTCTGTAATCTAAAAACCAAGCACTCTTATTTTAATAACCCTTGCAGCTTATATAAATCAGAATAGAATACCTTAGACATGTCATTCAGACAAATGAAATTTACAAATAACACTTATTGTGGCCCTTAATGGCACAATATGTAGGATTTTGTTCTATTAAAATATCCAAAAACCACTAGAACAGTGTTATATATTTTGTTGACTTGTGTACGTACATCACAAACGTTTCCAAGAATGATTAAATCCAGAGAAATAAGCAATTGTTACGAGGACGTGGACATGTCCGACTGTCCGTGCGTCACCTATCAGTGATGTCATACCCACGTTACCCTCGATTTCCGATTTTGTTTTGTAGAAACCATGGAAACACCAAAGACGCTTTAATATACAGTATTACATGTTTTATTAGACAAGGGAACAACTGTTTGGTTACATTTATAGACAGAAAATGAATCATTGTTATAGTTCAACATGTTTAGTCTTACTGTTTAAATCTAGTTTTCTTGATTTTCCACGAGTACCATGCTTTTACCATGCCTCAGAAAAAAAAAGAAAAAAAACGCTATTTTGTCAAGTTGCTAACATAACATAATTAGATGCAGCTTTATTTTTAGTAACAGTATAATACAGTATTTTCTCCATCATACAGAATTTTTTTTATTTCATTGCATGCCATTTATCAGCACAAGCCATCCAGCATTTATTAATATGATGTTCTAAAATCGATCTAGCTTACTGCAGTGTTCAACAAGTGTCTTGGCAGCAACACACTTAAATGTATCTAATATGATAAAACAGGGCTGCGTTACCTCATACGTTGACCGGAAGAAGCGGAAGCGGCACATGATTTCTGCCCAAGTCCCATCCCGATTCTTTTCCACCGACTGTGAGGTGAAGGACGACATCTCCCAATTCCACGCTTAAACTCGCCATCATCAAGCTACGCCTTTGTTCCTGCTCCTTTTTTTGTGTGTGTGTCTTGATCCAGAGCTTCTCTACTCTTTTAGATATTTTAGTTCCCCCTTAAGTATAACTGAAAACACTGAAAGCCGGAAAATTACGTCAATGGCAGGTAAAGAGTTAATGGTGCACAGTTTTAAAGATCTAGATCATCTAATTTGATTGGCTGAGAATGATGATATTTAGTCCAACAGCACTGGAACTTTTCATTCTTCCAGATCAACTGTCAGTAGATGTCTGTGTATTACTTTTCAATGATATCTACACTTTACATCATTAGGCCAGTAGGTGGCAACAAGTCTTTATAAGTCTTTGACTGTCTTTCAAAAGTAAAATAATTAGTTGCAACTCAGGCAGGGCCGTAGCTGGAGTATCTGGGGCCCGGTTCAAGTTGTTGCTGTGTTCCCCCTTGAAAATCGCATTCTGGTGCAGTGGGGGATGGTTGAAATACTTTGTAACTGTACTTAAGTACAGTTTTTGTATACTTACTCCTTTACGAGTATAAATATTTATATTTTTTTCCCTTGCTTTAACTTCTCTACATAAAGAGAAAATTTATATTTTAATCCGAGACATTGTCCAGACCATTCACATTTTACCAAAAAAAATAAATAAATAAATAAATAAATAACAGCAAGAAAATCTATGTGGGTCAATCACGATATACAGTTTATAAATGAATCATTTGCATTTGATCAGTTCGGTTCCTTTGAATCTGTACAACCGGTTCGCAAAAAGATCTAAATGATTCATTCAATGAATCACAAATCTAAATCTAAATTTCAAGAAGCACTTGGAACAATGTGTAATCAATCTCCACTGTGGTCTGTGGATCTAAAGAGAAGACACTGCTTGTGTAAGATTTAAGCTGTTTATTGAAATAAATACATTCTTTTCTTAAGAATTATTAATACTGTGAAATTGTGATTATGTGCGATCAGATTCTGACATCTCTTGCCTTCCTAAAACTCTTTATTGTATTTGGAATAATAAGTTAGTGCTTCATAAATTACATAATACAATTTCGTTATTTAACCAAGATATTATGTATGAATCAATAGTAATGACTATATAAAATAAAGAGATCATTACCAACAAATAGCATGTGTTAAATTTTGTGGTAAACACATATAGTAACGCTTAATAAACACCTCACAAGAATTTGAGAGCAAACATAAACTGAAAAACACATTATTACATCACTATGAACCAATAAGTTTATATTTTCTAAAGGAAATGTGAGTGGTTTGTGTTGCTATGCAGTTGCTAAGGTGTTCCTAATGGGTTTCAGCTTATTGTTGTGTTGTTGCTATTCCTAAGATGTTCTTAAATGTTTTGCAGTGTTGTGCAGTTGTTAGGGTGTTCTGCTTGGTTGCATAAAGGCCTAATTCAAAAAAGCCCACTCCCAGATCTCACTGATGTCTGTTCCTTGGATAGTTTGCTTTGTTTTTTGTTGCATTGTGCACCAGAGTACATTTGTAGTAGGACACTCTCTCTGAAATGTTCAATGCAGTCCATGAGTTAAAGGGATAGTTAAAGGGATAGTTGTTCCAAACCTGTATACATTCCTTTTGGTCCATACGATGACAATTCAAAACAGTTCATCAATATATATTCTTTTTTGTTCCACAGAAGGAAAAAAAAATCATATTTGGAATAACATGAGGGTGAGTAAATGATAGAACAATCCCTTTAACTCTTTCTTAACGCTGACCCACAATTTACCTGTACTTTTCAGGGCGTCGCTACTTAACCATCGGTCTTACAAACGATTTAGTATTCTCAAAACCTAGAATTTTAATTATTTAAAATAATACTATATTGCTAAATTGTACAACTGTGTCAGTATCTGGTTCTCTTTATATTTTATGGTATAGCTACAATATTCACTTCATAAAATTGATTTAAGTACAAAATACATGAGTGATGCATAAGAAACGGGGTAACACATTTGCATAATGCCCACCTATGATCCTCATTGGCTGCCCGCAAAACAACGTCTACTTTGACCCGCCCTCAAACGCTGTAGCTACTTTGAGTAACGATAAAGGATGGAGCAAGATTTGTTTTACGAATTTTAATGTTACATCAGTCATTCACGTTAGTGAATGTGCTGTTATTGATACAGTTAATGATACAGTTCCACATGTGCACTGCAATAAATCAGAAATATACACATCAGTTTGTTGATGATCTTGTTATTGCTGATGTAGAGGAATTACAATTGCAATATCTCAAAATGTATGACAAACAGAGTAGCGTATCACTGAGAAACGTCCTGCTCAAGTCGTCCTTGCAATGCAGGTTCGGGTTGAATAACTAGTTCTTCCAATGCGCTCGAGCTCGGATTGAAATGGTATAAACACATCGTTACGGCCATTACAATTGTACAATCGCTGAGCTTTAGGAAGCCTCTGGAGCTTAAAGGTGCCCAAGAATGCTTTTTCACAAGATGTAATATAAGTCTAAGGTGTCCCCTGAATGTGTCTGTGAAGTTTCAGCTCAAAATACCCCATAGATTTTTTTAAATTAATTTTTTTTGGGGCAATTTTGGGGCATCATTAACTATGCACTGATTTTTTCAGCGCGCCGCCCCTTTAATTTGCGTGCTCCCTGCCACACAAGCTCTCGATTATATTACAGCACATTTACAAAGTTCACACAGCTAATATAACCCTCAAATGGATCTTTACAAGATGTCCGTCATGCATGCTGTATGCATGCTTCGAATTATGTGAGTAAAGTATTTATTTTGATGTTTATATTTGATTCTCTATGAGTTTGAGGCTGTGCTCCGTGGCTAACGGCTAATGCTACACTGTTGGAGAGATTTATAAAGAATGAAGTTGTGTTTATGAATTATACAGACTGCAAGTGTTTAAAAATGAAAATAGCGACGACTCTTGTCTCCGTGAATTCAGTAAGAAACGATGGTAACCTCATTTAACAGTACATTAGCAACATGTTAACGAAACATTTAGAAAGACAATTTACAAATATCACTAAAAATATCATGCTATCATGGATCATGTCAACTTATTATTGCTCCATCTGCCATTTTCGCTGTTGTTCTTGCTTACCTAGTCTGTTGATTCACCTGTGCAGATCCAGATGTTACTGGCTGCCCTTGTCTAATGCCTTTCATAATGTTGGGAACATGGGCTGGCATATGCAAATATTGGGGCGTACACCCCGACTGTTACGTAACAGTCGGTGTTATGTTGAGATCCGCGTGTTTTCCGGAAGTCTTTTAAACAAATGAGATTTACATAAGAAAGAGAAAGCAATGGAGTTTGAAACTCAATGTATGTCTTTTCCATGTACTGAACTCTTGTTATTCAACTATGCCGAGGTAAATTCAAATTTTGAATCTAGGGCACCTTTAAGTAAAAATTGTGGTAATGGCCGTTTTGTTTCTGAAATGTGCCAATCACAGCAGACTGAGCCATCAGACCAATTAAAGGAGAGAGGTAAGGAGCTGTTTAGAGAGACTGAATCATCGGATGAGTCATTTGAGAATCATAAAAAAATGTGGTGATGTGCAATATATATTATGAGAAAATGAAAGTGTTTTTTGACCTTTGATGCATGTAAACCTATTTTATGAGACCTCCAAAACAAAATTAAGAACCTTTAAAATAGCATAATAGGGGCACTTTAAAAGAAAACATCTCTTATCAAGACTCTCTTTGCCCCTCATCAAACGATCAGGGCAACTGAAAGGAGAGATAGCTGTGTATGTATTGGTCACTGCCTTTATCAGTGCTGTTTTTAAGAAAAGATAATTAGAGGACAACTGAGTGACTAAAAGCAGCAGGGATATAAGGATACAAAGATATTTTAGGAATCCAGTCTGACTGATAACCACCCAACCACCCCCCTCACCCAATCATTTAATTGACTTGACTTAGCATGCCATATCTCCTAAATTGCAATGGAGAACAAGGGACACACACAGTGAAGGTCATCAATCATTCAATAACTCACAAACACCTTTTAAGTTGTTTTAGAAGACCTGGTTCGATTTTCTCCCTCCATTTTTTTCTTTTTCATGTTTTTTCCCAATGTAAAATAGATGTTAGCTATATGGTAATAGTCTATGTTGAACATTCAGAAAGTCATGAAAGTCATCTGAGATATGTGCTGATATATTTTCAAGATGAATTTGTTCTTTATGCCATTGCACACATCACTGGCCTGTGCAATATTTTGGGCAGACTTGGTAGTACACGAAAACATATTCTCCAGTATGTCTGGTTATAGGTCGGTACCTGTGGCTATGTAATAAAACTGAAAAATGTCCACATTTTCTCTTACTGTGGACTGCACAATATTGATTTCTCTGAGGCATAATCAATCATGCTCTTAAGCTCATAAATCACATAAGTTATTGAGAGTCATCCTTCAGACATAACATAGAGCATATTCAATACGGACAGAAATATGTGCATGTTACCTGCATGTGTTAGACCAGTATTTCTTTTATAAACTAAACAAATTGGTTGGATTAGCTTTTAAAGAGAACTGTTATCACTCAGGCTTAAACAAGCGCTTATATTTCTCCAAAAAATTCATGTTCTTTTATGAAAACATGACAGAAGAAAACAAGTATGGTATATTGTATTGGCTTTTGTCAAAATAAGACCATAAATGAAAAGAAAAGCCTTCAATGCATGCCATTCATATGCTATTTGGACACACTTAGGAGCAGAAGCATTTATGCACGCACCATTAAATAATTATAAGGGGCACTTTGAAGAATACCTAGACATCAACATGTGTCCTGTGGGACTCAACTGTGCCCAGATAGATTAAGGACTAGAGTGGCAGTCATAGCAGGGTAAAGTAGACCTATTATCATTTCAGGATACATAGTTATATCAAACTGAGACAATTTTCTTTCTGGGGTTTAATGGTTGGAATATTTATTATGAAAGCTAGACGTTTATTAGATTACTAGAATTCAAACCAGACTTTGAATGACATCTTGTAAACATGGTGTAATATGCATTATGAAAATAATCTTTTAAGAAAGATGGTGATTTCATACTGACCTTGTCCTAAAGAGAGAGTCTTTAAAATCTTGATGCACAGACTTTAATAGTCAATACGGTCTCAGTCAGTAAACAACTCAAGTCCTGACGTCTCAGCTGTTTAAAAAGAATATACACAACAATCCTGTAGCAAAGAGTTTTGCAGATGTCATATTATTCATTGCCAACTGTTAAATTAGAAATGAGATACATACAACATACTTGTGTTCCCCGTTATTTGGATAGTTGAAGAAGAATAGGAGTGTTGTGTCTCAAGCAGGAGCTTAGAAAGCTGTGGTTTCATCTGAAGTTGCTCCCACTTAAAGTAAACAAACATCTATTAAACTGGAGCACCTGTCTTTTTCATTAATGTCACTGCAATACTCATCTGGCGTCATATGAAAAATGCATGGAGAGGTTCAAGACCACAGCCAAAGATATATTATGAGCAATATGAGTGTATTATACAGAGTAAGTGCCGTATTTATGTCCCGACTGGTTTTTACAAATAATGATGCCTTTAAGTGTCATGACTCTCTCTTTGCTCCTTTAAATGATGGAAAATGTTTAATATGCACATTTAAAAATTGCCGCTCATGTAACTGCCTCAGCTGCTAAAATTTTACTTCCCAGCATTCAACAGGCTTTTAAAAACTTCATTGTACAGTGTCATTATGGAGCGTTAAGGAGAACGCTTAACCTTTTTACACTCTTTGCGAAATGTTAATTGGCTCCTTTTGTGGTACACTCAGTTCTTGCTGGGGGTAATAGGGTTTAATGGAATTCATTTCTTTAGCGTAAACAAATTGTTTAGTGACATGGGTATTTGCCATTTCACTGGTTACAACAAAGTCGGATAGACACGGGCATCTAAATGCACACAAGCGTTTAATTCAAAGAGTCCCTACAGGTCCCTCATTTATCACTCAAGCAGAGGTAAAACAAATAATGATGTGAATTTAAAACACATTCTGATGGGGAATGCTTTAACCTTGACAGCGGAGCTAAATTCATGTGAACAGGTGTTTTGAATTGGAGGGAAATGTGATGGGAACCTATACTGACCTTGATTCTGTGCAGATTAAAGAAAAAATACTAAAACAGCATAATTGAACTGTTGGGAGAAATGCCTTCAAGTCTTAGAGGGTTGGCTCTTTGGTTTTCCACTACAAGGCTGCCAATTCTGAGCTGTCATCTGTTATCAGGTGATAGCCTGCTTTAAAGTTGTTTGGTTGGCATTGGCTGGAATGGAGAGGTGTCTCTGACACTGATTCTGTGAAAAGCAGACAGTGATGTCTCACTGCGGCGGCCAAAGAGACAGACTTGCCAAGATTACGCAATCATCTTCATCATCAGGAATGTGGCATGCGATTCTCTTCTCTCAGAATTTATCAAGATATTCAGTCCCTTCTATAGTGGTGACAGATAGTTAGACAGAATTGTGTAAGCTTTGATTAGTTTGACTAAATCTGAGATGACCATCATCACATAATGAGTTGTGCAGAGCTGAACTTTCAACAATATTTATGGCTAAATGAAATGAAGCAGTGGAATCGAGCAACATTGAAATGCAAATATAGCATTAGAGCCCATAGGCAGATCTTACGCAATTATATAAAAAGGCATAATAATGTATACAGGTTGCATAACTTATAACTCAGATAATCATATAAAAACTTGGAAATATAAGACGCAACAGTACAACAACTGAAGATGCTGCCAATTATTTGAATAAATTCAAGACAGTGGAAGAAGAGAGAAAGAAGTAGATTTTATTCAATACTTTGTCATTAATAATATCTTATTTGTGTGTGCTACTGTATGTATTTTAGGCTTGGAGTGTTGCACAGTTAGCTTAGCATTGCACATCATACTCTTGATGTCAATACAGTTGCATGAAAAAGTATGGGAACCACTTGCAGAATCTGTGAAAATGTGAATAATTTTAACAAAATAAGAGAGATCATACAAAATGCATGTTATTTTTAGTACTGTCCTGAGTAAGATACTTACAGATGTTTACATATAGTCCACAAGACAAAAAAAAAAAAAAAAAAAAAGCTGTATTTATTAAAATAACCCTGTTCAAAAGTTTGGGAACCATTGGTTCTTAATACTGTGTGTGGTTACCTGGATAATCTTTGACTGTTTTTTGTTTGTTTGTTTGTTTGTTTTTTGTTTTTGTGATGGTTGTTCATGAGTCCCTTGTTTGTTCTGAGCAGTTAAACTGAGCTCTGTTCTTCAGAAAAATCCTCCAGCTCCTGCAGATTCATCAGGTTTCAAGGATTTTTTTTTTTTTTTTTTTTTGCATATTTGAACCCTTTCCAGCAGTGGCTGTATGATTTTGAGATCCATCTTTTCACACTGAGGACAATTTAGGGCCTCAAACACAACTATTAAAAAAGTTCAAACATTCACTGATGCTCCAGAAGGAAACACAATGCATTAAGAGCCAGGGGGTGAAAACTTTTGAACAGGATGAAGATGTCCAAATTTTTATTTTGTTAAAAAAATCTTTTTTTTTTTTTTTTCATTTAGTAATGCCCTTCTGAAGCAACAGAAGATACCTGCATGTTTCCCGGAAGACAAATTAAAGGGTTAGTCCACCCAAAAATGAAATTTCTGTCATGCGTTACTCACCCTCATGTCGTTCCACACCTGTAAGACCTTTGTTCATCTTTGGAACACAAATTAAGATATTTTTAATGAAATCCGTGGGTATCTGATCCACACAAACTCTTGATCTCTCTTGTTTTGTAAAAAATTATTAACATTTTCACAGATTCTGCAAGTGGTTCCCATACTTTTTCATGCAACTGTATTTGTGTATAGTTGCTGCCTATGAAGCACATTCCAAATCTGACATTTATAAGGTTTCATGGTAGTTAGGATGCTACTTTAAAATGCAGCTGCTTATGTTGGCAATATGGAACAGGGCAGCTGACTAGGTTTTGGAAGAAAGCTATTGATTTAAAACTGGCTCTGCAAAAACATGTGAAACACTAACATGTGGCACCTGCTGGAGCTGAAGGCATGATTCCAACCAGATGTTACCGTCCCTGTTCTATCTAAAACTGTTTCAGGTCATAGATATTTTTGGACTGTCTTGTATAAACTGCTCACTTCAGGTCATGGCACAACATTTCAGATGTGTTTAGGTCTGGACTCAGCCTTTCCAAAATGTGAAAATCCATCTGCTTCTTCATCTGCTACTTGTCTGTTTAGAGCAATTGCCAAACTTTGACCCAAATTCTGGCTCCAACTGACAAATAATTCTAAGCGTCAGCTCAGAATGAATTGTTCCCTCGAAGATTTCAAGCTGTCTGGGTCCTGAGATATGCTGCAATGTTCTCCCTCATTACATCCTTCTGTGTATACTTCTCTTCTGTTTTCCTCCTGGTGGTTTTATGAACATTTTAAGGTATGCTACAGAGAATTCCTCATTTAATTTTTTGTTAGAAATGAATTATTGAGTCAGTGCATAAAAATCCATGTTCAAAAAGTTTTTTTTTTTTTTTTTTGTCTCAACAGTCACTCTAGTAAACCTGCCAGCTGAAATCACAAGCATGCAGAAACCACATACTCCCGATGGTCTTTTTAGTTTCTTAATTTAAGCAGTTTTTAAAAAAAATATATTAGAAAATGAAACAATTTAGTAGTTCTGCAAAACTATTAATTATTTCAAAGTAACAATAAATTAAATGGCATGATAAAATACACAGGTGATTGGTGATTCACAGCTGTTAAATGAGAAATCAGAAACACGTTTAGGCTATGCTATTTATTGCCTTTTAACATGTATTGAGAATGGCACCGTAACTTGAAATTCATGCTGCACATGCTCTATGATCAGAGAGCGTGAGTGAGCAGAAGAGAAAGGACCAGATTACTAACAGTTTACGCCAACGCAAACTCTCTTTTGGTGTTAAACTACTGTCAGGATTTACTAAATACACACAGTGAAGAATTAGTGATGAAAAGGCATATGCATATTCATTTGTAGGAATATGGACATGGTTTGGGTGTGATTTATGCAAATGAGTAGCTGTAGGCATGCGCTCCCTCATTTAGAATTCGTCAACAGGTGGGTTAGATTTTGGCAGAAATGCTTTATGAACGCAATAGAGTAGCTCAAAGATGACATGTTTTTGTAGGCCAACCCGGAAGTTTGCGGCGCACTGGTTCCCTCGATTGAAAGCCTATGCATTTTTCCCATAGACTTTTGGAAAATCGCAAAAAAATCGAGATAAAAAAATTGTCTATGAAGATAATCTTTACAAGTTAACACAATATTTATACATTTTGAAGCCTAAATAAAGTGGTCAGATATAAAAAGCTAACAGTAGGCTATAAACGGACTACAGCACGCCATGGTCACGGATCAAAATCACCACCACCAAGCTTCCTCAAACTTTATATAAAAAACAACTTTATTTAAAATCATGCTCGCTAATTATGATCTGCGCTGTGTATGAGTACTTCACTTTTTCATGAGAAATGCTGTCCAAATGTCCTGTCATGATGTCATGATGACGTCTAAAGTCCCCACCAAAGGAAGTAGTCCCTTTTAGCAACTTGTTAGCAACCGCCGTTTTTAAGATACAATAAAGGTTTAAAAAAATCACAAGCGGGTTATAACTGGTGTGTTTTATGTCATAGATCAAAACGTGAAAATATTTAGAGGCTTTGTTAACCACAGACCTTATTTCAGGCGATTTAGCAAAAACTCATTCAAAAAACCCATAGACTTAAAGGCGATGGAACCGGAAGTCCTAAAATGCTAACTCGCTTCCAGGGCTGCATTCAGCCCCGACAAAACGTTGCAAAACGTTTTTTAAACGGAAACGGTGGCGCGTTGAACACCTTGTTCTGATGACGCAAGAGTTGCAACTATGGCAGCTGAGAAGGCCATTATTTGTGTTCTTTTTGAATAATTTTCGGAGCCTGAGTAAATCGGTATAAATACGTCCCAATCGAGTGAAGGGATTTGTGGAAACTTCTGTTATTGTTATACAACATTTGACTTGCACTTCGTGATGAAAAGACAAACATTTCAGGTGAAGGATAATCCACTTACCTCCGAGACTGTGTTGATCTATATTATTTTTTATTGCTTGTATTAGGCTTATCAATATTGCTGATCACTGTTGTTGTGCTTTATATATGATATTGTAATATTTACCAACTATTCTCTTGTGATTATAGAAAAGTTTATTAAAGTGTCACATCACAATACAATAGCAAAATATATAAGTATATTATTTTTATGTTATATTATACCCATTGTGCGAGCTGTCTCTTTAATACCGCGCGGTTTATATACATCTTGCCACTGATTGGGCTGACATTTCTGACACACCCACCAAACAAGAGAAAACGTATCTCAAACCCGTTGCACACCGTTTCCAGGAAACATGTCGTTCAACCCGGAAAACGTAGCAAAACGTTGCGCACCGGTTTGAGCTTGAACGTGCCCCTGGTTTTGCATACATAAACACGTCATCTCTGAGGTACTGTATCGGCTAGCATCTGTGATCTGATTGGCTGACACCTGCGTCACGGAGCATTTACACGAGGCGTCAGCGTTAACGCTTCTCATTTACTTTGAATGGGTGACGTCATACGTTGAAGAACTGAACAGTGGGTTCCGCCCAAGCGGCAACCTCCCCCTTTCTCTCGTGAAGCCAATACGGAAGTAACTTAAACTGCGATTCGTCGACTGGCCGCTAGGGACAGGCTCCAAAAGAGAGCAGAATCTCATAGAGTCCAATGTTAAATTGGCCAAGTTTATAGCAGAAAAAAACATGTTTACAAGTTGGTTCAAATTGTGGTTTTGGTCTATACTGCTATTTTTGCCCGTCATGACAACTCTGAGGGGGGTGAATTTTTTTATAACTTATCCGTTTAAATTATATTAAGCCTTAAAGTTCTGCATAATTAAGGGCGTGGTCATTTGAGTGACAGGTAGATTGCGCTGCTGTCTGTGAGCCGTCATGTTACCTCAGCTGCCGCTGAATTTGGCATCTCTGCCGTATTTGTGCATTTTTTTCTCGATTATTTTATACAATTATAAAATATGGCTTGCTGCATAATATTCGAGACTGATGTGCATCTGTGTAGATGTGCATGCATGGGGAAGAGACACAGAACACACGTTGTTGGATCGTGGCATTGGCTGAAAGTTTTGGTTGTGAGATTTACTACAATGACAATGGCGAGAGGATATCAAAATACGACAGCACTGCTTGGATATTATAACTAAAACTGCTGCACTATTTTGAAAAAAATATACTTTGGACACAGGCTCATTTGTTTGTTAGATACGATCGTATACAGTTTTACAACATAAAGGCTGTCCAGATTGCATCCTTTTTTGAAGAACGATGACAGAGAGCAGATCATTCAGAAGAAATGTGACATGTTTTTTTTGTTTTGCAATGGACACTCATATTTTACCCAAGTGCCAGAGATTGGATTCATCTCGCGATCTCTATTTCATTATAAAGGTATGAAGTCCCATTTGATTTTCCATGTTGTTATTTGCACACCCAACACTACTGGTGTTGGAGGATCTATATCTTAAAAAACACAGTAGATTGACAGTAAACCTTTAGAACGTTCTGATGATAAAACTTATCTTCATTAATATTTTAGATCGTATCTAAGATAGATAGATAGCTCCTTTGCTGCTAACATGGTCACGTCAAGCTAGGCGGGCGTGGTTTCAGCAACCAGTCATATCAGCTCAAACCACCTCCCCGCCTCTTTGCCCATTTTCAGTTATCCAGGAGTGACGTGCGGTGACGCGCAGCTAAGATGGCCGCGGCCTCATTTATGCGTCAAAACTGCTGTTCAGAACTCTATGGGTGACGTCACGGACGCTACGTCCATATTTTTTACAGTCTATGGTTCCGCCGCGTTGCTCGTGGCAGAAGTTGAAGATTCCTCAACTGTTAGCTCAAGCTTCAGACAGGCCTTCCATCAAGCGTTGACGCCGACGCCCCGTGTGATTTCGGCTAAGGTTGCAGGCTTGCCTACAGTTGGCTTTGTTGAATCGCTCTTGCGATAGCTATATTTTGATGGAAAATCACGAGGCATCACGCCATCTGAAGTCGGACACAATAGGTGTATTTGACTTGCAGAGTTTTATCGGTGTATGACATCAAAGTACTGCGAGAGCTTTTCAAAAGCATACACTGCTCATAGATATGTATACATAGATACCACATTCAACAGCTCCAGACACGTTGGCACGCCCGCCACCTTTGAACAGTCAGCATGTCGCCACTCACAGTAAGAACCAAAGATACCACAACATTACGCAGCTTCTGGTTGTGAAACCGCCAAGATTTAAATTCCTGATGAAATGGAATAACCTTTCACAGGTGAGAATGTGTTGGTTTGTGTTTTTAGTATTAATTCAATATTACAGGTTTTAATGTTGTGTTAAATGATACTGACACTTTCCTCTTGTTGTATTGTGTTAGTTTTGCAAAATCATCTGCTAAAGTCTTTTGCAGATATAGATATTATTCATACATGCATTTAACTACGGCTGTAGACGCACAGTCATCTTGCTTTCGAGTGTTCATGGACCGGCTTTGACTGTTCCAATAGTGGGCGGCTTACTTAAAGCGTATATTGACCTATAATATTAGAACAAGGGTATGTAACAAATGAATGTACATATACACATGTGATTCCATCAGATGTTTTGCCCAAGAAGTTTTTCTTTGCAAATTGTACATTATTAGTTAATGATGCCCGAATAGAACTTGTAGTTTCATGTTTCGACTATGTCTATAATCCTCCTGAAGCTTTGTACAACGTGTCCTTATTTTTGCTGGACGCTGATCTGAGTAGGAATTGTGCTGAAAATCTTCTCATACGTTTGACAGAAGATTAATGATTGTCTTAGTCTTTTTAGTAGCAATTGTTTTGTAACCCTTTCCAGCCTCATTAGCGCTGACAACCATTTTCCTGAGCTTTTCAGAAATATCTTTTGATCATGGAAACATTCATTCATAAGCCATGCCATTAGAAGTCACATAACATAGGCCTACTACATCCACAACAGAGAGTCAGTGTCAGATCAGCATGTTTAATGAATTTATAAAAAATAATGTGGTTTTTTTTTTTTTTTATATAGTAAGATTTTCAGAACAGTGCACATTCCAATTAATAAATCACTACATTGCATTCTAAATACTTGCTTTAAATATTATATGTCGAATATTTTTGAGTGTTTGGAATCGTTGTAAATGAACACACAAAAGTTATTGAGAAAAGATGCACTTGGATTTTACATTTATTTATTTTTTTACTTTAAAAAAATGCTATTGCACAACCAAATGATCATTAGTCATGCACTTTGCATTCTCTTACATTTCATTTCTGCAGAGATATGAAGATAACTATTCTGACAAGCCATGATGACGAAAACAGAAATCAGTGTGCACACTGGATATGTCTGGATCACAGGACTGCATTTTCAATGTCCACATGAAGTCTAAGTCATGCTATGATGGCAGAGCCCCGCGGTCTTTGTCGTTCTTCAAGGAGAAAAAATCAACAAATGTCAATCAAACCTTTCTGGCTATGCTATTGAAGATAGGAGAAGAGGGCAGGAAGACACCCCACCTGGCTGTCCCCCACCTTTCAGTCCGTACCCTTCACTTTCATCCTCCACTGAGACCCAAGTCCTTGCCCACGGCTTCTCTCTCACTGGGGAAGCAAACTCTTCCGGGATAAAAAGGATGAAGATATTTTGGATCGCTGGCTTGTGTTAATTAGCTCCCTCTGACTGCATCAATCAGCAGGGCTTTGAACTGGAATATCTCATATCATTTTATGGGAGTCTGTATGCCACTAATATACTTAATTCTATGAGAAATTCAGCATATGAAAGGTAGAAGTCAGAATGTGCTCACAGTAAACTGATGATACAATAAATATATGGTTTTCCACGCTGTATCATACTAATTATATCATCATTCTATATTATGTCCATTGTCTGCCTGCCTTCAAATACTGTAACTTCTGCCACTGTTGGCTATCTTGCACGAGAATATGTCCAGGTTAGACTGAACATAATCAATTTTCTCCAATCTGCAGAAAATGATCAGTAATATCACAAGTCATTAGTGCAAAATCATTAGAGTATAAAATGAAGAGTGTTGAACAAAAGACCTCTTTTGTTCCACTGCCACACATCTGTTACATGCTTCATTTTTTATTTGAAATCAATATCAGCAAATGAATTATACTTTGAAGACTGAAGAAAATCCTCTTCTCATCCCATCATTTAATAACAGATTTGAGAAGCAAATGTTCTCATCTGTGGTATTACTGTAAAATATTGAGAGACTTTTTAGTGGTTATGATGAATTTTTATTCAGTCCTTATAGTCTCCAAGTAAACATGAACTCAAATCAACACTGATTCAACACCACTTTTAATTGACAAATCTTATAATCTTCTAAATATTTTTGGCATCAAGATACAGGCAAATTGTGATCAGACCTGCAAACATGCACTACAATTATTAAACCCGTATATTCATTATTACTTTTATTTTTCACATTTCAGAACAGTTAAGTAATCAAATCATTAGAATAGATTTTAGATTCTTGCATCTGAAATAATTCATATTCAGTGAACTGCGAACAGGTGCGCGAGATTCAGTGAACTGCGAACTGCGATTCAGTGAATTGCGAACAGGTGCGCCTGCCAGAAGGGAGCAGGAGTGCATGGAAATATTAACGCAAATGGCCTTGTATCACCAGTGCAGACCACCATCAGAATCTGAAAGCACGCCTGGCCTCGGCGATTTACCTGACATAATTTGGTGAGTGATGGTTTCAATAATTTTATTATTTTCTGGTATATCCAAGTTAAGTTACCCAGGAGCTCTGTTGACATAGGGTGCTTCTCAATATCCCTCCTCGTCTCCTCACTCCTGCGTCCTCCATCCTATGACCCGGAAAACAATCGAGCTCAGCCATCTTGAAGGACATATCAATTCTCTAACTGCACCGCGAGGAGGCGAGGATCGAGGAGTGAGGAAGCTTCCTGAGGAGTTATGAGCGAGGATACACAGGTGCATCCTTTGCGGAAGTCTTTCTCATTGAGAAACGTGACGCACACATAAATTCTCCTCCCCCTTCTTATCTGTCACAATAATTTAAATGTATGCTTTACTTTTACAGATTAAATAAACTTTATATCTCATATATTTCAACTAGGCATCTTACTTTATTAATATTTATTATATTTTTTTAAATAACCAAACTTTAACAACATGTGGGTAGATCCCTCGAGCACAGCTGATGACGCTTTGAAGTGACGCTAAAGGGAGCGAGGATTTATCATTTCACTTGATTCAATTCCTCCGTCCTCTCGTCTTTTCCTTGCGTCCTTCCCTCGCATCCTGGAGGGGTGGAGCTAAGACGCGAGGAAAGGAAGCAAGGAAAGGAAACGAGGATGCACAAATAAGAATTGAGAAGCACCCATAGACTTAGCTAACATTAGCTACAGCTTGATGAATTGAGTCATTGAACACAGCAGGAGAGAACGCAACGTTAGCCAGCTAACTAAAGCTCCGGTGGAAAATTATTAGCTAACGCTACCATTTTTGAGGAGGTAGATTTTGAGGTGAGGGGACTGACAAGGCAGAAGGTAAAGTGGTCCACCATTCTATCAATAAGCAGACCTGCCAACCTGTTCGCAATTTGTGTAGCGGATACGCATTTTGACTTCAAAGTACGCTGGTACGATGTGTCACTCTAAACTACGCAAAAACCTAACGATGCCTCTGTGCACGCGCAGTCCTCAAATCAAGCAACAGCAAAAGAAGAAGAGTTCGACCAATCATAGCGCTAGGGTCTTCCCCCAAATAGCAAGTGGGGATGATTGACAGATGCGTAAAGATGCTATCATTAAAAAGAGACTGAAAATCGACACCAATAAAGATTCCCGCTCGATCCCCCTTCATAATACTTAGTAAGGAGGCCATAATAATTTTCGACTCATTGCTGAAGTTAAGCTTCTCCAGCTCTCCCCAGGTTGGCAAAAAAAGCATCTCAAAATGCATCAGACTGATGCTTTAAAATATGGAATATGAGCATGCCCCCGGACACCCCTAGAGGGGTAATATCATTCTCACCTTTTTCACCCCTGACCCGTTTTCATGCCTGTATATCGGTCTACAAAAATAATTTAAAGCATTTAAGCTTAATCATTACATGTGCTGCTCAAGAACGTAGATAATAAAGAAAGAGTGAAAGATTCAGATCTGCATTATTAAGAAACTAAAGGGGGGCTGGCGGGGAAGAGATCCCCTCCTTGAGCTGTTCTCCTAGAGATGCTGTCACCTGCTAGAGAGAAGAAAACAGAACAAAGGGTAAAGAAAGTTTATTTAACAAAAATAGGCAAGGACTTTGATTGATGTTTAGACTTGTGCTTTCAGCTGAAAGGAGACATATGCCACGTCAAACAGGAATGTGTTAGTACACAACGTTGCCTACCATACAATTTATTCATGGATTTTGTGACATTAAAAAAGAGAAAACTTTGTCTTTGAATTCATTACCCTACAGATCATCTTCTCAAGGGCTGTCTAACTCACGCTCACAGAGAGAAGACAAACGGAGAAAAAAAACTGATTATATTCAAGCACAATTATAGACTGCTGCCTTTTTTTTGTAATTGAACATGAAAAAGCAGCTCTGCATTTGTTCAGATTTCTAGTTTGTGGCGGCAGTCAAATAAAATAGTACAAATGTGCTAGACATAGTTTGTCTGAGGACTGACTACCACGTGTAGAGGTGAGTCAAGTGTCAGCATGTAGGGCATTTATTGATATAATAGCATGTGCAGTTCCAGAGGAATTAGGGCGCTCTTTGTTTCACAAAGCACGGCTGCTCTTGAGTGAGCACAGTCAAGCTGCAAACTCATTAATGCTGAATTCACAAGTCCTTCTGGCACTGACTGATTACTTATTCAACCTCTCCTGAGTCACTCGTGGAGGAAACATTTTTACCCTGAAATTTCTTGAAAGGCAAGAGTTATGAGACCCAAACTATGTAGCTCACATTCAGGTGGTGAAGGTGTTATTGTAGATTTTAGTTATTCTGGTTGGATAGCACTGCAAGCCATGTGGAAGTGCCCAGGCTTTAGAGGTTTGCTTTGCTAGCAACAGCAGCATCTTTTCTTTGATGCATGTATTGAAAGTAAATCTTTTACACTAAATTTTTTTTTTTTATATTTTTGTCTTGTTTCAAGACAGATCAGTGATTCTGAAAAGCAAAATAATGTCATAAGAGAATAATATTCTTATTAGAACAGGAAAGAGAATCTTTTTAAAAGAGAATCTTAAATCTGCATTTCAAATTAATTTATTTTGGGAAATTGTGTATTTTTTGCAATACACACCAATACAACTTAAATTTCAGAAATCTTGAATGCTTTGGAGCCTTAAGTTTTATATCTTTTTTAGAATTTTTTACTTCATCGGAATGGTACAAAACTTGATAAAGGTTTTGGTACTTGCTATGCAGAGAAAACAGGAAAAAAAAAAAAAACATGGAAATGATTCAAAAAGGTTAAATGGTCTTGAAAAAATAGTCACACTTGTATTGTTCGCAGTCAAAAATGACCACACTGGAAATTAATGGGAGACGAATTTCATCTAGTGGAAACGTTTGGTACTGCGGCCAAACAAAATCTTACTGAAAGCTAATTTTTTGAGATATCAAACTCAAATTTTGAGCACAACTTGTTCAGATTCAGAACTTTGATTTTCTCAGAGTTTTAGAGTAAAACATATTTTGAAAAATAAGACTTAAAATTTTTTCAGTCAAAAATGGCCGAATAGCACAAGAGGTGACAATTGTATCAGTTTTTGCCTTGGATTTGACATGGTTACAAAATATTTTAAATTCCTGTTCCTATTTTTCATTAGTAAACATTAGTTAACATGAACTAATAATGAACTGCACTTTTACAGTATTTATTAATCTTTGTTAATGTTCATTTTAACATTTACTAATATATTGTTAAAACCTTGTTAACATTAGTTAATGCACTGTGAACTAACATGAATAAACAATGAGCAACTGTATTTTTATTAACTAACATTAACGAAGACTAGTAAATACAGTAACAAATGTACTGCTCGTGGTTATTTCATGTTAGTTAATAGATTGACTAATGTTTAAATAATGAACCTTATTGTAAAGTGTTACCGTTCTTTCTATTCATCAAAGAATTTTGAGGAAAAAAAGAACCAACTGTTTGCACCAGATCAGCATATTAGAATGAGTACCGAAGGATCAATGAAAATGAAAATGCAGCTTTGCCATGACAGGAAAAAATAAATAAATAAATAAATAAATAATAAATAAAATAAATATAATATATATATATATATATATATATATATATATATATATATATATATATATATATATATATATATATATATTACAATAGAAAACAGTTATTTTAAATTGTAATAATATTTTACAATATTACTGTTTTACTGTATTTTTGATCAAATAAATTCCACCATGGTGAGCATGGGACTTCTTTCAAAAACATTAAAAAATCTTACCGACCCCAATCGTTTGAATGGTAGTGTATATTAAATGTAAAGTGAAGTTAGCACAATTGTTTATTATTTTTGAGCACTGCCAGCAGAACTTAATATTACAAACAATAACAGTTTCATATTGTTATAGCTCATCCACTGACAGGTGCAACTCACTATTACAAACTTTGGCACTGCTTGTTTCTCGAAATTTCCCACTGTCATCAGTTTTGTCCACCTGCAATGGACTTGTTTGCCTTTGGTTACACAAAATGAGAATACAGTGGACATCTAGTATGGCTCATATTCCAAGGGGACTAACAGACAGCTTGACTGCCCTTTTTGATTTAACAGAATGTTCCATACAATTTTTAGTTGCAGGAAATGTAAGGCAGGAGCCTTTTCCATACAATGCCCGCAAGTTTTAAAATTTACTACTAAAATTTATTCCTGCCACTTCTTCCCTTTTTATATCTGATTTGGAACTTAATTGTACCTATAAGGTCCACATTTTCTTATATTATAATGGGTGAATTAAACTCTGTGAGACAAACTTGAGTAAGGTACTAACAGTAAAAAGGAATGAAAGAGAATCATTAGAGAAGAATGATATTCTCCAGAGCAGCAGCTAATTGCCTTGCTCACAGTATCTCAGACATGTTAGCCAGCTATCTGGATAAGGCTGCACCACCGATACCGCTGGGATTGTTGCACCACAACTCACCAGAGGACAGCTTAGTTTGGCAAGATTATTATTTATATATTTTTTTTCGTACTCCTCAACTCATTGCAGCTTGCCTCTCTTGCGGATGGCTCCCATTGAGGGTGGCTTGCTTGTGATGGATTGACATTCTCTGTATGTCAAGCTGCTTTATGCCAGTCTAATTGGCAGCAGTGGCTGAGACATGGCCATCACTTTATTTATTTATTTATTTTAAAGTTTGGAGTGAGTTCTTGGCTTATATATTTCAGCCAAGGTCCTGGGAGTCATATGTCAGGGAATTTATCTTAGCAAATAATATAGTTACATTGATGTAAATGGAATGAATTTGCATGTCTTCTGGTAAATTCTAATATGTAAACAGTAGTGCTCATCACTTTGTTAAACTTTTCCACAGTAATAAACCATGCTAGTAATTAAACTCTTGGTACGTTTTCCTCAAAATGCAAATATAGGCAAGAAAAGAAGAATACAATTAGCATACAAATTACTTCAGTCTCTTGCCAGGTGTCAAACATGTAATCAAGCTCTGCATATGTTCTGCAGTATAGGAAATAGGAATATCTGCAAGTTGTGTAAACAGAGTTGTTGGCCTAACCCTTTACACTGTGTCCTAGACGTGACATGACAAAGCGATACGTTTTCTCCCTGAGTTTTTCCCCATTCACACAGCAAAACAAGTTGCCAGTGAGTAAAGTGGATAATTTGTAATTGAGTATTTTTCAATGGAACCATTTTCCCCTGCTCTTGATATTTTGAAACTCTTAAAAATAAAGGTTCATAATTGGCATCAATGGTTGAAGAACCTTTCCATGGAACCTTTCCTTTCCCCAAAAGGTTCTTTATAGTGGAAGAACGTTCGTTAAGTTTTTAATGTTCTTTACACTAATCACATGGTTCTTTTAACTCTATCCCTGGCATTGACAACATTTTCTGTCATTTATGACAGAACACTTACCTGCCATTGACGTGTTACTCCTGCATTTGGTGTTTTCACTGTTATAAGGTAGGGGGAGTTGTTATGGATATTCTGAAATATTACAGCATCTCCTGATCAAAAAACAAGTGAAGAAAAAAATCTGCGTAAACGGGCTGCATTCCACTCCACTTTTAGACATGCACTTGTGAACTTCCCTAAGCACAATTTTGAAGCCATTTTGAAGCGCGTTCCACTTCGCTTCCTCAATTTTGACCAAGGGATATGTACACTTCAGGCAGCTCCATATACCACAATGCCACACAATTGTGACGTCACCACCAATCGCGTTTAATTTACCCCACAACAAACAACTCTGTGATATATTCATTTTTTTTAAATAATAAAAACGACCCAAACACACCTATATACATATAGAATGCTGCATTAAACAATTTCGTAAGGGAAAAAAAATTAAATAATAAATCGACTCCATAGCGATCAAGGGCTTAGGACGTTCCACTTCAGCCCATTGCTAAGGTTCCGCCAGTAGTGGGCACTCATGCAACATAAGCAATGACACATCCAAATAAACGAAAACAAGTGATTGAATTCGGACACTGAAAAAAGCTGCCACTTTAGTATAGTTTGCGCTTGCTGTTTAATAGTCTTTTGAAACTTAGCAAACTGGCAGCTCCAGTACTAATCAAAAGATTTTTCTTGAACTCTGTCATGGAAACTATGTATAAACCTTAATTAAACAGTTTAATAATCAATTAAAAAGGAATTTTTGCCTGTATGATATTACACTGTAGACACATTGATTCAGCTGCGGGTGCCATCTTCGAGTTCATTCAGCACAACCCTCACAGTGCATTATGAGTATTCTTTATTCACTCGTTATTGTGGTGCATTGTGGGATTGAATGAGTGCACTCTGTAATGTTCACTATCGCTTCGGACACCACTACAAATGGCTGTCCCCTCAAATAGTGCTCCTTCGGATACAGCCCAGAAGGAGCGGAAAGATCAATTATCATTCTGAATCCAATTCGCTCTTTCTCAGCTTTTTGTTTGAATTTTTTTTTTTTTCATGAAACTTACCTTTTTGCCTTTTTTGGCAGCAGGGGCTCTATTCTTTCTTTTGATATATTCACTGTTTACATATTCATACACCAAAATATTCCGGCGGCCATGAAATATGCAGGTAATATTACTGTTCACTGAAAGTCCTTTGGGGAACCAAAAATGGTTCTTCTATGGCATTGCTGCAAAAATCCCCTTTTGAAACCTTTATTTTTTCATAATTTTGGTCTATGTAACTTTGCCATGCCCTTTGAATGCTGAGAAACCAGCAACAGTTTCTAATTGAAAAAGTCCATGCCCCCAGCTTCCCTAGGAACCATCTGGGCAATGACATGAGAATTGACTGGAGAAATGTGGGTCTCAGGAAGCACTTTCAAACAGATGCAATTTCATGCTGCTTTAACACTGAGGAAATCATCTTTAATTCAAGAGCACAAAGCTTCCATCCTTTCAGCCGAGAAGAATGTCAACATGAAATAAACTCATGTAACAGAAAATATTTACACGTATGGACTCTGAGCTTAATGTCTTGAGCTCTGATAGAGCACAACAGACGTGGCCTCAGTGAAGGGATATATATGTACCACCTGCTGTGACCTACCACTGAAAATTGTATATTATAGCAGCTACAGCATATTGTATTTCTTAACAATCCAATATTCCTTCAAAAATTCCCAGTCCCAGGGATGGATCAAATATGAACTTGGTCTGGTCTGTATTTGATAAGAACACAGTTTCAGTCAAACTGTGTGAAACTGAGCTGAACCAGAGAGCGTCATTAAGAAACAACTCTCATAGTCCAAAAGAAATACAAAACGAAAATGAAGCTTTATTGCACAGGCAAGAATGCCAGATTTAGAGCTTCTCTGTTCAAAGCTGTAAAGTGCTACATTTCTTCATGAAGTTTTGTTTTTGGTGTGTAATTCGAAAGAAGCAAAGGAGCAAAGAGATTAGAAAGGGAACTGGCTAAGCCCGGGCCATAGTCTGATACCCTGAGAATTTCGCTTTGAACTTGAATGTGTAACGAATGTAATATTCTGAAGCCAACTTCTAGTATTATTTTTATGTTTGAAAAGTATCGAGGCTTGAAACCTAACAATTTTTAAAAGGAGATGAAACATGGCCATATGAAAATGGAGTATGTCAGAAACCACATTGGAATGTAGATCAAGATATTTGCTGGCAAAATAATTGCTCAAACATCTCTGCCTAAATTTCTCCAGTGATTAATTACAACAACCACATGTTTGTTGCTTCAACACACTTTCAGGCACATCTTTCTGCCAGACAGTAAAACAAACATTTCATTTGTGTGTTCACATCACAAAAACCATGCACCACCAAAAGACACCCTGTGGTGCAATGCTTATTATTTATAAGTAATAATCATTTTAAAATTTACAGAAGTGATTCACTTTCAAATGTTCTAATGTTTAGCAGATGTTTTGGTTTTAGTGTTAATAGTTAATAGTGTTTGTGGAATTATTCATATCTGCATGACACCCACATCAAATTATCACTATCACTCTAACTGAGGGTTCATCAAAACTAATCAAAATGATCTCATTTTTAAAATGATTGATGGATTTGTCACTGAATAATATAATGTGTTCTAATAAATGTGCATAATTTCTCAATAAAACTACAAATTGAAAATCAAATATTATCATCCAACAATTTCTTGTGCCTGCTGATAATATAACCAGTATTGACATTGAAGTGTGAAATTAATCTAGATTAAATTAAAATATTTCACAGATTTAATTTTCAGGCAAGATTTAATCTGTGTATTTAATGAAAGACAGAGATAAGGTAGGCACAAACCTGAATTACATTTAATATGAGTACAGAAATGAACTCTTCAAGTAAACAAAGGAGATAATTTTTTAGATATATAGTATCTATAGTACAATAAAATTGTGTGTGTGTGTGTGTCTGTCACAGAATGAAGATTGAAGATGAAAAGTAGAAACATAAACAGGTTTATTTAAACAGAAGGTGTGGGAACGCAACAGTGTGTAAAACATACAGCAACCAAAACTCAACTGAGAAGAGAATGGAACTTAAGTACTGAATCAAACAAGATAATTAATCAAACATAGCTGAACTCAACGGACTCATAATGACAGTGACCATGGCAACAGGTAAGTGTGGGAATACAGACAAAGAAACACAGGAATTGATGAAATACAAACGAAACATTTGTGAACTAACCCCCCCCCCCCCCGGCAAGGCGCGACCTCGATCCATAACGGAACAACAAAGGGAGGGGTGGAGGGGGTTTTGGAGATGGACGAGGAGATGACAAAAGGGATGGTGAGAGGCTGAAGTGAAGGAATGGTGGCAGGATGTGGCGAAGGGATGGTGATGGGAGGATGACGAGATCCCTGCGGGAAAGATCTAAACAGCCAGATGGCACAGACCCAGAGCTCCACAGTGCCGACAGCCCGAAGTGGAGTTAAAGGAGGAGGAGAGAAGATGTTGTGGTTGCTGATGGCATCTGGGGGATGACCGACGGAGACAGAGATGGTCGATTCAAAGGTACAGACTGAAGGCCGATGGAGCTGAGTAATGTTACAGGTACTGGAGACCTTGAGGCATCTGCGGTGATGAGCGTCAGAGGTGGAGCCAGAGTACCTAAGGACTAGGACAATGACGGTGTTACCAATGACAGAGGCAAAGCTAAAGGGAAGGAGGAACCCGCTGCAGCCATAGGGGTGAAGGGATGGAGCACAGCCTGTAAGTCTGTGGTGGAAATAGTGACCAAGGGGGAGCTGGTGGGATGAGGGAACCCGGTGGAGCCACTAGGCTGAGGGACTCCGGTGGAGCCGAAGGTGGGAGGAGCCAAGGTGGAGCCAACAGGTTGACAGGCCGAGATGGAACGTAGGGATCACAGCAGGGAATTCCCGGAGATGGTGCAGGACTGTAAACATCTGGCAGCGGCGGGGCTGAAGGACTGGCTGAGCTCTGTGGTGATGGTGGTCAACAAAACTTGACAGGATCACAATAGTAATAACACAGTCCATGAGGGTCGATGAAACAAATAAGTCACAGTTCATATAATCTTTAATGTTGTCTCTAGCCAGCGGCGATTCAGAACAAACTGACAAGTCACGGTCTATATTGTTTTTACTGCTTTCCAGAAGCAGCAATGACGAAAGTTCAACAGAAAAACCACAGTCCATAATGTTTTCCGCACACCCCTGATCAGACTCACTGCGGAGTGCCACTTCTGGGGCAATGGTAAGCACTGTCCTCTTTACCTCGGGCATTGGCTCACTTGTCGCGGCGGGTACTTCCTCAACGTCTGCGGGGGGCTCACGTGAACAATCCGCGGTCGATGGTGTAGAAACAGGCTCTGGGTCTGGCTGTGCTCTGAATTGGGGCAAAACACTCTCCAGACACCTGATGACGGCTTCTCTCCTGTCAAGTCCTGTGGTGTCTACCATGCGTGTAAAACACATTCAATGACCGACAATCAACTGAGAAGAGAACGGAACTTAAGTACTGAATCAAAAAAATAATTAAATAAACACATCTAAACTCAACAAACTCATAATGACAGTGACCATGGCAACAAAGTGCGGGAAATACAGACAAAGAAACACAGGAACTGATGAAATACAAACTAAAAGTCTGTGAACTAAACTAAACTGGACATAATGGTGACTGTGTGTATGTGTGTGAGAGAGAGAGAGAGAGAGAGAGAGAGAGAGTCATCTTTAGATGTAATATATCTTATATCCTCATAAATCTCCATTCAATGGAGAACAGGCACCAATTAGATATTCACATTCGCATAACCGCTGATTCATTTGCATGTTGTTCAGACAACATGACCTATCTTTAAACAAAAATGTAACAAACATTCTCTGAGACTGGAATGTGAAACGAGAGCCACAATTAAATTTAGCCTTTCATTACAATGTTTGAACTGCGGACATAGAATACAGCTGTATAAAGAGTAATATATCTAGAGACATCATATTGTGTATTATTTATTTTTTCTTTATGATAATCAGCTAAACACACAACATATATATTCATTTGACTTATGAGGTTATTTAATATATGAGGCTTTTTTGAAACATTGCTTCTCGTAATAATACACTGGATGTTTGGGCAGCAATTCATTTATGTCAGCAGTGCATGATGCATTAAAATGGAATCTAATTTTTATTCATGTGGCTTGCTTATGGTACTGGAATATATACATGTATACTCATATATATATATATATAACTCTCACATTCAGCATTAAGCTCATTTCCCTAGAATTACATACAAACACTTAAGCCTATATTTATTTGTATATACTGTATGAATGCATACATTGGAACTGTATATAGTCAATTTCGAAAATCTATTTTTTTATTAATATGTTTACAATTGCATGTGTGTGTGCGTGCATGTTTTTGTGACATATCAGGACACAAATTTGTATAATGACATGGGTATGACATAGGTATTACAAGGAGTGGGTGACTTTTGAGGACATTACCCCATGTCCCCATTTTTCAAAGTCTTATAAGTCTATTTTTTTTTTTTTTTTTTTTTTTTTTTTTGAGAAAGTAAAAATATGAACAGTTTCCTGTGATGGGCAGGTTTAGGGGTGGGGGTAGTGTAGGGGGATAGAAAATACGGTTTGTACAGTATAAAAACCATTACACCTGTGAAATGTCCCCACAATTCACAAAACAAACGTGTGTGTGTGTGTGTGTGTGTGTGTGTGTGTGTGTGTGTGTGTGTGTGTGTGTGTGTGTGTGTGATTTTTCTAGTCATTTTAAAGAAAACATTTTGAGAATGACCTTAATTAACACTGGGACAGAGATGAATCAACATCATGAGGTGCTTTGACTGTAAAGTGCTGCTCATCAGCAGATGAGATGGGGGCGTATAGATGAATTACCAGTGTTAGACAAACAACAATTAGTCGTTCAGAGACACATTTTAACTATTTATAAACACTACATTTGATCTGTCTTTTATATTTTGTATGACACTTTGAAGAATTAAAGGCATTTCCTGGATTTCAGGTCAAAGAATGCAATGACAAAAAAGAAAAGTAGTGTGGACTATATGCAATATATATATATATATATATATATATATATATATATATATATATATATATATATATATATATATATATATATATATATATACATACATACATAATGGATGAGTTAGTTCAGGATTTGAGTGCAGAGGGTTCCATATATATGAATTCATTGCATTATTTAAGAGCACTGGCATTAACTTTTCTTTTAAAGTGTTAAAGTGTTGAATGGTGCACCCAAGGATGTTTGTTAATTTTTTTCATCACAAATCATAATAAATGCGATTCATACTTAAGATGCATTTGAAAATCCCAGTAAAATGTCAGAATATAAATGCTTTGAAATGAGTCAGATGTTGCCGTTGATAAAAAAGTAAAGAAAAAAGTAAGACCAAACCATCAAAAAGAACCCTGACATTTTTACCATTAATATACTGCTGTGTAGTTAAATGATTTGTCCTGTTACATCTAATAAACAATAACATTACTGAAATACCCATGCATTATAAATGCACAGCCCTTGTGGCTTCCTCAGAGCATATGTTTCATAAAATGAGAAGACAATGACGTGGAGCTGCTGTTATATTAATCAACCTTCTCTGCTGGGTGAAGATCTGGAACACACAGAGAGATTGGATCTAAATTGCTGTAATCTTAACATTAGATAACGGAAGGCATTCCCACTGATGTTCCTGTGATTCTGTCATCTCTACAATAATTCCCAGATAATGAGAGGGCTTTTGGGATTCGCCTTTCAGTGTCTAATTTCTTAATCACTTCTCAACACAAGACTTTGATAAACTTCACCCTATGTAATCAGCTGACAAAACTGTCTTTAAGTTAAGTTAGCAGTGTGTGCCCCCACCCCCCCTCCCTAATGAAATCATAAGTTTAGTAGCTTTATCCTGTGTCATGCCCTCTAGAAACCTCCTGTGGCTGTGGCTTCTGAGAGGCTTGAGGTTGCCTACTTCATTATAGTGTCATGGAATGAATGATAACCTCACTGCAGCACTAGACTTAATTGCTTGCCCTCTTTGAAACCTGGGTGCGTGAACGATGGGTTCACTTTTATGAAAACCGTCATTATAACTTAAAATACAATCTTTTTTGTATAATCTAGTTTGTTTTTAATGTCAAGTTTTTAATGTCAAAATGTTAAAATAAAAGTATTGGCGGTGCATTTTTTCCCCCCTGTTAGGAGAAACAGACAATTATTCATTTTAATATACAAATACTGTATGATGATTTATGCAGTTACATACTGTATAAAACATGTTCTGCTGGCCGTCTTCAGAAATGTCCTTCTGTATATCTGAGAACCAGGGAAGATCCATTATTCGATCCTTGCAGGAACTCCCACTGTGAAGAGCTCATTAAACACTGCTCGTTTTAATATGACATGATATCCTGCAGTACACAGCATCAACAAATATTGGACTGGACACAAATTAATCTAATTTTCTATTATCCGTAACATGACAGATAGTGTCAAGTTGGGTAATTGCATTTATAGAAATGGAGAAAATACTTTTTCCTACTAATTTGCAGGAGTGGCACTCTCATTCACCATGAGGGGAAAACAGCTAGTGGCTAAAAAGTGTACACAGTATTCTGAACATAACATTAGATGTGATTACAAAAGATGATTTATAGCAAGCTTTTGTGGTGTGTTTAGGTCCTCTCCATCAAGCAAAGTGATCTTCTGTTTTTCCTATGATGTTTATAAGTGAAGTGCTACATTTGAGCTTATCACAGATTTTGCATTTGTTTTTGTTTTTTTCTGCTTTAATCAGAATGTTGATCTTCATAACATTTGGTTACAAACACTTTTATTAAATACTTCCATATGAAAAGGAATTACGTAGGTACAGTATAATTCACAAAAGCCACACAAACGCACACTGCCATTCATGGGCCAGATTTACTAACAGCTTGCGCCAGCGCAAACCCTCTTTTGCCGTTAAAAAAACTACTGCCGGGATTTACTAAAGACACGCAGTGCAAAATTAGCACTGAAAAGGCGTGGACTGAGTTGTTTTTGCAGCTGACATTATTGCATATGCATTTGTAGGAGTTTCCCTTTCAGACGCAAAATTTATGGGAGGAGATATTTAAATGAATCATGCAACGCAATTTACTAATGTTTGCGCTAGTCAATGTACTGGTATTAGTAGCATTATTTAACACCCAAAAAAAGCATGTCTCCCATTTTGCGACATGGCTGCAATTATGGCTGCAATTGTTGCTGCTAGGAGGAGACACCGCAGAGAACAGAGAGCACATAGTAGAAGGGAGAAAATATTTTCCACTTCTATTAATTTCTTTGGAATGCCAGAGGAGGACATTATCCATATACGTAACAAGTTGCACCTGTGTCGACCGGCACCTGATGAGCACCAGCTCTGCTTATTTGCGACCCAATGCTAATTTGCGCTGATCTTGGTAGATTGCATATGTTAATGATTTGACTGTGTCTGTGTTCTTTAATTTGCACGTCAGCAGTAGATCATACGCAAAACTTGCCACTCCCATCGGCGCATTTGTGGAATTGCGCTCTCATGCTAATTTGCCCCGTTTAGTAAATCTGGCTCCATAAGTTTTGGGGTAATTTTATAAAGAAATTAATACTTTTATTAAACAAGGATGCATTAAATGGTTAGTTCACCCAAAAATGAAAATGATGTCATTAATGACTCACCCTCATGTCGTTCCAAACGCGTAAGACCTCCGTTCATCTTCGGAACACAGTTTAAGATATTTTAGATTTAGTCCGAGAGGTTTCTGTCCCTCCTTTGCAAATGTACATACGGTAGACTGTCCATGTCCAGAAAGTTAATAAAAACATCATCAAAGTAGTCCATGTGACATCAGTGGGTTAGTTAGAATTTGTTGAAGCACCGAAAATACATTTTGGTCCAAAAATAACAAAAACTACGAATTTATTCAGCATTGTCTTCTCTTCCGGAATCCTTTCCATTGAATTGATTCCATTGAATTCATTCCATTGAACTGATTCCATTGAATCCTTTCATCTGTTGGCGTTGGTAATGCACTTTTACATCGCCATGGTTGTTTCTGGCGATTAGGACATCCGTGACATGCACACTTACGCACCATTTTAAAAAATATAGCAATCTCAAAATACAAACAATGTAGAATAGCTTGAATACAGCGTGCGTCTACCTCAGACTGTAAACGAAGCTCTGGCGCAGATAACACATCAGCAGCGTCACTGCGGAGTCGTGAACCACACTCCAGAGCAGAAGGGGGCGGTAATGCACCAATAAGCTGGATGCCAACCGCCGTAAAACAGGAAAGATGAAGAAGCGGAGTCGTGAACGTGAATAGAGTGCCTCAGGGATGACGCATTTTTGTAGGCAAAACCCGGAAGCGAGTTAGCATTTTAGGACTTCCGGTTCTAACGCCGTAAAGTCTATGGTTTTTTTGAATGGGTTTTTGCTAAATCGCCTGAAATAAGGTCTGTGGTTAACAAAGCCTCTATATACTTTCACGTTTTGATCTATGACATAAAACACATCAGTTATAACCCACTTGTGATTTTTTTTTAAACTTTTACTGTGTCTTAAAATCGGCGGTTGCTAACAAATTGCTAAAAGGGACTACTTCCTTTGGCGGGGATTTTAGACGTCATCATTAAAAACGGGACATTTGGACAGAATTTCTCATGAAAAAGTGGATAAGTATTCATAACAGCACAGATCATAATCAGCGAGCATGTTTATAAATAAAGTTGTTTTCTAAATAAAGTTTGAGGAAGCTTGGTGGTGACGTTGATCCGCGACCATGGTGTGCTGTAGTCCGTTTATAGCCTACTGTTAGCCTTTTATATCTGACGACTTTATTTAGGCTTCAAAATCTATAAATGTTGTGTTAACTTGTAAAGATTATCTTGATAGACAAAACGTGTAAGTGTCATAATCCTTTGTTAAACACAGAGCTTATTTTCTGCGATTTTTCCAAAAATCTATGAGAAAAATGCATAGGCTTTCAACCGAGGGAACCCGTGCGCCACTAACTTCCGGGCTGGCCTACAAAAACATGTCATCCCTGGGGTACTCTATTGACAACAGACCCAGAAGAGAATACAATGCTGAATAAAGTCGTAGTTTTTGTTATTTTTGGACCAAAATGTATTTTCAATGCTTCAAAATGTTGCGGATGTCCTAATCGCCAAAAACAACCACGGCGACATAAAAGTGCATTACCAACGCCGACAGATGAAAGGACTCAATGGAATCAGTTCAATGGAATCAATTCAATGGAATCAATTCAATGGAAAAGATTCCGGAAGAGAAGACAATGCTGAATAAAGTCGTAGTTTTTTTATTATTTTTGGACTAAAATGTATTTTCGATGCTTCAACAAATTCTAACTAACCCACTGATGTCACATGGACTACTTTGATGATGTTTTTATTACCTTTTTGGACATGGACAGTATACCGTACAAACATTTGCAATGGAGGGACAGAAACCTCTCGGACTAAATCTAAAATATCTTAAACTGTGTTCTGAAGATGAACGGAGGTCTTACGCGTTTGGAACGACATGAGGGTGAGTCATCAATGACATAATTTTCATTTTTGGTTGAACTAACCCTTTAATTTGAACAAATGTGACAGAGAATGTTTTACATTGTTACATAAAATTTATTTTTCAAATAAATTACATTCTTAATAACTTTCTATTCATCAAGAATTAAGGGGGAAAAAAATGTAGGCCTATCACGGTTTCTACAAAAATGTTAAGCAGCACAACTGTTTTCAACGCAATATTAAGAAATGTTTCTTAAAGGTACAATTTGTAAGATATTTGCAGTAAAATATCCAAAAACCACTAGGCTAGTGTTATATATTTTGTCCAGCTGATTACTAACAATATCTCTAATGTTTTCAACTACTTGTAAATCATGAGAAAATTCCCATTCTAAACAGTGACACGGGGCAGTGCAGTCGCCTGTCAATGACGTCAGTTACCCTTTGTCACTGCCTTTACTGACATAGAAACCACATGACAACAGTGTCGTGGACAAATGCAGAAGTAGTGTCTAGCGTCCAGCAAACCATTAGCTTGCTTCAAGCAGTTCCTTATTTACTTCTTGCACGTTTTATGGTGGATTGTGTTACTTATTTATGGAACATAATTACTGTTTACCATCTGCCGCTGGTTCTATCGACAAGGACAGCTCCCGTTAACGTAAGCGCACGGGCCAACCAAACGACCCAAGAAGAGTTTGGGACAAGAGGAGAGAAAGAGCGAGCATTTTTCTAGATGGAGAGAGCTTCACGACAAACTTCACCTAGAAAGAGATGCCGATCTCGCTAGTGTTTTACTCGACAGGTGAGTTATTTTGATTCGTATCTTTACAGAAAACGTATGCCATTATAACAATCAACACGATTAGTATAATGGGGCATACACGCCAAACACGGGGCATCGCGTCTCTAGACCCGCACGAGGATGCGTCTGATCCATAGTTTATACATTTATAAAACTTTACCTCATCCGTTAAATCCATGATTTATCTTTCCGTCTGATTGATGGCCATCGTCAGCTACCTTCTTAGTGTCATCAAACCACGCGATTGTTATTGTTTTGGTAGTGCGCCCTCTAGTGGCAGGTCCTACAAATTGTACCTTTAAGCACGAAATCAGCACATTAGAATTATTTCTGAAGGATCATGTCATGCTCAAGACTGGAGTAATAGTAGCTGCTTTGCCGTCACATTAATATATTACATTTTAAAATATATTTAAAAAAATATTTATTTTGAATTATTTCAATAATATTTTGAATAATAATAACATTTCACAATATTACTGTTTTACTGTATTTTTCAAATAAATGCAGCCTTGGTGAGTGTAACAATGTTCACATTCAGGGAAAAAGGAGGTGGGAACTGGTAAACATCCAACTTAATTTATTAACAAAATAAACAAACAAAAAGAAAGTAAAGCAGCAGCCCCTCATGGATGACTGCTGCATGAACTAAAACAAAACAACAACATAAAGTCCCAGGCCTGGTCCTCTCTCATCCTTCATTGTTGTCACTCCTCCTTTTATCCTTCTGGAGATCCTCCGTGGGACTCAAGACCGGTGGTGCACACAGGTGAGGCTCATTAACACTCGCCCTGCTTCTCGCCACAGTGAACATAAGAGACTTCTTTCATATACATTTCAAAATCTTACAAACCCCAAACTTTTGAACAGTAGTGCATACGCACTCTTAAAATTGTCTCCCAGCCTTTGGCTGACATTACAAGGATGGTAGCATAACACACTAAATTTTTGCAATGTGCACTCTGACTAACACTTAGTATTTTAGAGGGACAGCAGATGAAAATGTAAAGCAAACAAGTCTGCCGCAGCTGTCTCACCTATCCCACTCTTTTTCTCCTCCTACTCACACCTTCAGCAATAAGGGGCAAATTGCTTCGGTGCAGTACAACTGCCTTGCCTGACAGTTTTTTTTTTTTTACATTTTAACTCCAAACCCAACTTAAGCTAAGCAAAAATTGAAAGCATTAGCCTGACGGGGGATGGTACAGTTAATCAGCATCTACTATGGATTTATGATATAATTCAAGAATATAAAAGGGAGGTGAGGTGTAGGACACAAATCATCATGAAACATGCATTTTAGTTGCTTTACAGGTAGAGAAATTACATTTAAAATTCAAATTATTTATTTGACTTTGGCATGGTACTTAACACATGCAGATTTGACACAAAATCCATGGTTAAAATTGGCAGCATCAGTGGTGCTTCCACAAAAACTATTCTGACTTGTGATGGATAAGATATCACTCTGTTTAAATACTATCTGAGATCTTTTTGGCTGCATCCTAATTTGCATACTTCATTCCAACAGCATGCATACTAAATTGCATGCAAGATTTGTATTAGTGCGTCCTATGCATTCCAAACGTGGCTGGATGGTGTACTACATCCAATGGATTTTCGGAGTGAGGATCTGTGTATGCCTTGGGGTTTATAATGCCCACAACCCCTTGTTCTGCGGATGAGGAGAAATTCTCTGTTGACCTTTTCAGTAGTAGAAAAATGGCAAGGAATGTGAGGCTGAAACTGCCACCGCATTTATTTAAATGTATGAACCTAAAAGTTAAGTGTGGGAATAGTTCACTTGAAAATGAAAATCATTTATTCACCCTCACGTCGTTTCAAACCTGTATGACTTTCTCTTCTTTTTTTTTTTTTCATGAAGCAGAAAAGGAGCAATACTGAATAATGTGTTGGCCATTTTTTTCTACATGAAAATGAAAGGGACTGAAAGTGTGAATCCTAAATTTTAAAATAAGTACCTCAGAATTATCAAAAAGTAGTCTATGACTTGTGTGCAAAGTCTTTTGAGGTCGTGTAATAGCTTTGTACGAGAAACAGACTCAAGTCATTATTTACTTATAATCTTTCCCTTTACCGAGCTCTCAGATCTCATATTGGTTATGTCACATTGATGTTGAGATTGCTTTGAATTTAGTGCACATGTTGTATGAAGACATTTTCACTTATGGATAAACTGTTCTTTTTAGTAATAATGAATTTTAGGGCAATGAATTTAGCTAAACTCTTACATTCAGATGTAAGTGATGAAAATGCAACCATGTGATTGACCCCAGTGTCAAAATGAACACATATGTCCTTGGATTTTTAGAAACGTTCACAAAGATTCTCACATTGATTAGACTAATTATCTTTCACATTCACCTTTTTAACCACTCACATGCTAATGTGCACTTTGTAAAACAGAAGTTTACCAACCTTAATTATTTGCACATTGACAGGAGTGACATCCAGTGCTCTTTCTATTGGGAACATTTTGGCACCTCATTACCCAGACTTGAAATGAGCAACTAAATGCAATATGGTGAGAAAGGAGGAAGTGGGCAGGTGATAGCTGTGGGACGTAAAAGAAAAGGACACTATCCTCCTTCCTCGTGCAGTGAAAAATGAGCAGAGATTGCTAATGACTGTTTTTATCACATACCTTCATTTATCCTGGTCTGGCACATTGTAGGAATGCTTTGATTAATTGGTCTCTCTGACAATAGGTTTAATGAACATCAGGGCCCGACCATGAGGCATATTCATTTGATCTTCATCTGGAAGACACGACTAATGGAATCTTTTTGAGATACTTCAATTGGAACATACAGGCTACCATTATCAGTGCGTGGATTTCAACAAGGTCTTTTGAGACTAATTCAGAGTTTGCCTAAGAATACTAAGGCAGATTTTTTACAAAATGATACAAAGATGTAGAGCACAAAAATGCTATTTTTTTAAGTGCAACAAGAAAGAACATGACATTTTTGAATGATTTAATCATTAGTAATTTTTTTATGATTATTATACAACAGTCAGTTCCATGAATTCAATAACACTGGGACTTTTAACAGTTTGTTGCACAGATTACATATTTATGGCAATAGGTGGTGAGACGTTAATGTCTTCATGAGTCATGGATTCATTCACTCAACAAATTCATTCAAAACACTGATTCATTCAGCAACGATTGGTTCATAAACACTAATTCATTCAGGAACGAAACAAGTGAAAAGCTGTCTCATTTCAGAGGCTGCACCCTCTGGAGGTCACATCTGTTGGCCTTTATACGTCATCAAGGTTGTCTCATTTCAGAAAAGTAACCATTATTAAATTGACTTGAAACAGCCTCAACAGCCTTCAAAATGAGACACAGCTACTGTCTTTATGAGTGAGTAATTAAATCATTTTCTCAACAAATTTGATAAAAAACATTGATCTATTCAGGAACAAAACAAGTGACAGGATTTATGAGTGAGCTATTGAATTGTTCAAATTGCTAAACTGTTCAAAAACACTGAATCTTTTAGGAACTAAACAGGAAAGGTGTGGGGATTTTTATTTTATTTTTTTATATTATTATTTGTTACCTTGTCTTTCTTGCTTGTTTTGATGTCACATTATTTTTGTCACAATTGAAATCATTGCAATTTGCTTGTAATGTTGCATATAAACCCACTGCAAATTTAGTTTATTTCATGACAAACATTGCTCATTTAAATGATTGTGAAACCTTCCATTCCCTGATGAAACTAGTGGATTTGTGGACTTATAGTTAATTCCATAACTGATAAGAAAGCAGAATATACAGTCTAAGACACAACTTTACTTACTATTGTTGTAAAACTTTTATTAAGACACAGTGCCACAAACATAATTCCAGGACCCTTTTTTTATATTTTAGAAGTGGTCATTTAAACAGTCAGCTAAATTAAAAACAAAGTTAAAAATATTCAGTAAGTCAGTGATGGTCATAATATACTCTGGACTGGAAAAAGTCTGAAGAGACTTACTACACTCTAAAAAAATCCCAAGTTGGGTTGAAAATGGACAAGCGGTTGGGTTAAATGTTTGCCCAACATGCTGGGCAGTTTTATTTAACCCAACTATTGTTTAAAAATTACTATATGGGGCTGGCTTAAAATGAACCCAAAATAGGTTGGAAATTAAAAATCAGACACATGATTACTAGAGACAACAATGATTATAAAAGGTGAATATTTATTAATAAGCTATTTCACTCTAAAAAATGCTGGGTTAAAAACAACCCAAGCTGGGTAAAATATGGACAAACCCAGCAGGTTGGGTTAAAAGGCACCTATTATGCTCTCTTTCACATGATGTAATATAAGTCTCTGGTCTGGTCAAGTTTCAGCTTAAAATACCCCACAAATTTGCCCATATTTGGGGGTGAGCAAAAACATGCCTATTACTATATTACTATATTGCTGGCTAAAAAATAAATCCAAAATTGGTTGAAAAAAATGGCTGGGTGAAAACAACCCAATCCCTGGGTTTGTCCGTATTTAACCCAGCAGTTTTTAGAGTGTTAATAAATGTTTATTGTTTCACTATTATTCCTCAAACTTATTAATACATTTTCATTTATTAAACATATTAATAAATGTTCATTTCCAACATACTTTGGTTTCATTTTAAGCAAGCAATACAGTAATTTTTAAACAATAGTTGAGTTAAACAAGACTACCCATCAGGTTGGGCAAAAATTTAACCCAACCACTGGGTTAAAACAACCCAGTTGCTGGGTTCATCCATTTTAAACCCAACTTGGGTTATTTTTAACCCAGCAGTACTTCTCAATAATAATGCATTTTGAAAGAAACTTTGGGCATGTCAGTTAGCAAGATCTTTTTAGTTTTATCTACAGTGGCATCTCCAATTTACTTTTTAATGATATCTTGCAGATGTAACATTTCATAATTTATGTTGATTTAAATTTAATTTAATGTAATTATATAAAATGACTTTAGAACTGTCCCTGCAGTCACATATTACCATACAGTCATGGAGGTCTTTACAATGATCCCTGCCCAGTGCCCACTGAAAAGGATGGAGAATCTCCCTTTATCTCCCTTTCACTGCAGTTTTCCCCTGAGACTAACTGGATACGAAGACATAATGCTTTGAAAAGTGTTAGACTCTGTCGTTGCCCATGAACAAAGCCACAGGATATGCCAAACATCACATATGTTCCTAAAGTAAGGCTACCATTCCCTGTGCAGCTTTACTCAGGTGAATACATGTTTGTTTCTCAAAAAAAAAAAAGAAAAAAAAAGTCACTACTACTACCCAAACTGCCACTACTTCAAGCCACTAAACCAAACTAATCACCTGTGTTGGCTGGAGAGCAATGGCCCATATGTCTACACCCATCCCAAGCAATCCCAGGACAGCTAATCTAATCCAGAAAGCTCCCTAAGGATTTTGCTGCTGTGCTGTTTGATCTGACAAAGTCAAGGACACTGGCCGAGCATGGCTACATCCACTAGGCCACACAAGGTCATCTCATTCCTTTCCTCTGCTTACTGTGTGAAAGCTCCCTAATGCCTGTTAGATTGTAACAGATCCAGCGAAAGAGGTTATTTGCCCAGAAATGCCGATGCAGCAGGTCATCTCAGCACCGATGTACTCCTCAGTGATTAGGTACCTAGAGCAATGTATCAGACCATGTCGGTCGACAAACATATCACTGGGGATATTTTCCTAATGTACTGTTATCTTTGTGAGAACTATTCTTGTCACCTTTTATGATGATCAGCCTTTTGTACAGGTTTATTTGATACATTTTACATTATGCTTCAGTGAAAATGTCATGTTAAGATCCTGTCCTGCAATAGGTAATACGCCGCCCAGCATTATAGTGGAAAATTGATGATGAGAGATAGGGTCCATGCTAATCTCTGTCAGCTTTATACACAAATTGAAAAGCTGACACTGGTAAGTTTTCCAAACATTTTTGTTTGTCTGTTTGAATTTCTTGTCAAGTATGTTTTAGATATCACTGTGTTATGCTAGCGTAACTAATTTTCAGCAGTCATGCTGCTGGAATGTGAATGCCTTAACACACATCTAGATGAATTTAGAGCATATGTGATTGAATGACATGAACCTGAAAAATAAATGGCAGCTGGATAATAACAGCAAGACTATGAGCTCTGCATTTGTTGTGGAACAGCAATCTTCCATTAATCAAAAAATTCTGTGCCCAAGAGATTTCTCCTTGTACTATACAGGAAAACACCCTCTCTCATTGTCATCCTCTTTCTGAGTCATTACCTGTTCAAAATGGATCCTATTAGGGACTTTTTTTCTGCCTGTTTCAGACTTTGCTCATCATTTAAACTGACAGAGACTCAATCTCAAATTCATGGGTGTTATTAGGAATTAATGAATTATAGTACAGATTAATCCTGTGTGGAGTGTAGGTATTGTAAGCAGGATGTGGGTGCCGACTTTCAAATATTGCCAAAAGTTTGTGTTCGTCCGTCCGTCCATTCCGTTCGTTTATTTACTTTTTAAAAACTATTTGCAATAATACAAATGTTTGTTTATTTATTTATTTGCCACACAATAAGTTTACATAAAATAATAGAACAATGAAAGCCAAAATTTAATTTAGTTATTTTTTTTTTTACATGTACATTTCCATTATTTAAACTAAAAAAGTTTTTAACTAAAAAGTTACAATTAATGTAACTCATTTTACCTTTTACTAACTTTTTCATTAGTAACCATTACTTTTACTGCTATATATTTGCACTTTTGTGTCATAAAGTGTTTTGTATTGTCACTTTCTTGCTGTGGACTAGGTTCAACCAATCTCACAATACCATTTGTGATATTTCCAGTCACATGACCAGACGTTTTCCTATCAGGTGACTATTTCCAGCAAACAATCAAACTACAATGTAATTAATTCTTTTATACTTATTTATACTCAGGAAGCATATTTCTAACACACACCACCTGCCTCAATAATATCTGTGGAGTTTGGATTATTATTAGAGTTATGGGACCTTGGAGTAATTGACCCTTCGCAGGGAGTTTGATTGACAAGTGTTCTAACCAATCAGAACGCCGAATCCGCCATTTTGTCCGACAAAGCAGTCAGGAGTTAGATTAACCTCGGTGGAGTTAAAATTGAAAAATGTTGTATATTGACGTCTTTCCGCGTTTGAAACAACATTCTTTCTCATGTTCATTCATGTTTATTTGATGTTATACATGAACTAGTAGTAAGAGATGATCGGTTTACGAGCCTCTTGAGCTGACGCGCTACAGCAATCTGTCACGACCATGGTCACGACACATTAAATAGCCACAAAACGGGTTTTATTGTTTGAATTTCTTTAATAACTACACAGTTTGAAAGCTGGGACTTTGTTTAATATCATAAGTAAACTGCTTTGTCTTGTCTGTCGACGTGTTGTCAGTATCCTCTTTGCTCCGCGATGTATTTTTCACTGCGTGTGGCGTGATAGCGCCACGGCTTGTCGGACAAAGCAACAGTAACAAAGGGGGGCGGGTCTTTGCGAATGGTCAATTGTCACTACTCCATTTGGATCACCTTTGTGTATACAACTTGGATCATGCATCAATCTAGACAAAAACAACACTGGTAAGATCAATCCACTGCTTTTTTGGGACTAATATTCAATATATATTGAATAATGGTATTGTTATACAAGTATAGGCTACTGTGAACTAGAACATAAATCTAAAAGCTACAAGCACTTTCAACAGGCAGTCAAAACTATTAATTTATGATGTATCTAATTAGTTGTATTAGTTGTAAAAACAATAGAAGTCTGTGGTATATGTTCCCATTTACGATAGATAGATAGATAGATAGATAGATAGATAGATAGATACATAGATACATAGATACATACATACATACATACATACATACATTAGAAAGCATGCATGTATTTGAGAGATGTGGAGGATTTTATTTTCTCCCCCACAAATAAAAGAACACTGTTCCATATTTATATAGTGAGCACTGAGATTTACAATGGAACTTTTGAAGTTGTTTAGAAAAATCTGTCGGTTTATTGATGTGTAGGGTCCTAAGGGTCTCTCTATCTCTGTGCTTACTTTTAAATCATGTTTTTTGGCACATTTGAGAAACATATGGGATGGCTACAAGCAGCATTATGTAAAATTCTGGCAATGCAAGCTTTACAAACACTGAACATATAGAACTTAAGGCATTGAACGATGCTGCCAGGCACATTCAGACATATTCGAGTTTCTCACAGTCTGCGTCAATATTCAGTGAAAAGGTTGTGTGGATTTTTATGGCAGCTGAACTAAAACAACAGTATTGTACAACCAGTTAGCTTAGACACTTTTAGTATTGTTCAATATTCAGTTGTGTAACATATTTTACTTATTATGAAATTTATTGTAATTATTATAATAATAATAATTACATGTTATAATGAGTATATACTTCATTACATTTTTATCACATGATAAGCTGATTAATTAGTCAGATTTTTTATTATTATTTATCATTGAGGATCAGCCTTTTCTAAAGTCCACAACAAAACATTTCACCAGTCTGTTATCAATCCGTGATTTTTATTTTATTTTATTTATTTTTATCTGTCTTACAATGCACTAGACAGATGTCTTTAGCCAATGTGTCACTTCTTACTGAGTTTTCAAAGTTTCATAATTTTATTTTAAAGCATTTTGTGTGAATGGTTCTGTCTGCTCTCAGTAACTGTGTGGTTTGGTGGGGCTCTTTGTAGTGGAAAGTTTGCATTTTTTTTTTATTTTCATATGCATTATTTCATTAAATTGACATTGATAACTTAATGCTAATTTAATTATATAGGCCTATGATTATAAATAAAGATTTTACTATTGACTGCTATTCACCTTTCTTTGTGTGGCCCTCCTTATCATAATGAAAACTCTGGGTGTTATAAAATCACTGAGTCAGATTTTATTTAGATAAAAGGTGAGAGGACAAGTTGGTTGGTTTAATATGACTCTCATGGCTGTTGTGGAATATTAAATCAATATTGAGATAAAACAAATCATTTTTTATCTGCTGTGTCCATGTGAATTATTCATATGAAATTCATATCTGCATTACCCTATTATCTGAATATTACCATACAATATAAACAGTTGAACAGTATAAGTGAAATATAATTATGTGATATTATTGTCCAAAAACAGCAATTCTCAGTTACAGATTATGATTTCAATACATCAAATTTATATAAATTTCTTTTTTTTGTTTTTTTTTTTTTTTTGCTTGTTTCATTAACCAGGCCCAATAGTTATACTGTACCATTTTATTAAGTGATAGAAACACTACAAAAACCCAGATGCACATTAATTTACATGAGCACAGACAACATACACACGAATGAACTAATTTGGCCGTTTATTATATCACACCAGTGTGGGAGGGACAGACAGACAGAAAGGCAGACAGTGAAAAATTATACTAAAGTCGTTGTGTCCATGTTTAATACTGTCAGCATTTTCTGCAAAGTATAATGATCAGCAGGAACCCTGGCTTTAAACGGCATGATTTGAATTCTGCCAAGTCAGTAATTACCATTCCCCTTTTGTCGAGAGTTTGTTAGTGAAGGGATTGAATCTTGACAAGTGTACAATGCTTAACATTACCTTCAGAGATACAGGGTCAATCGATGTGGCTAGTTCTGGCCCTTTAGAAGATGCAGATATGTTAAAAATCAATTTCTTCTTGTCATCACTGTTCTATTCAGTTAGGGGCTCGGAAATGATGGAAAGGACTCGTGCAAGAGATGGCTTCATGTCTGCTTTGTGTATATTAGCCCAATGGTACTATTTCTCCAGCTGTTGGACATAATTACACTTAGCTATTGAGCTGAAGTCATTAATGAAAGGTCAATGAAAGGTTCAGAGCCTTTAGTTCCGTTGCGCCTTCTTGTTGGAGTCTGTAGGCTGCCAAAGCAGTGTTCTGAAACATGAATGAGTTTAGTTTAGGAAATTGTGCATTATTTATTTATTTGCTAATTAAAATTTTATTCCTAAAGACATGAATAGGACTTTTGAGAAATATAATTAAAATGATGTAAAAATAATTCCGTTCATATCAGTGTCCTATGGGAAACGCTGGTCTGTTTTAGATGGAGCAGGTCGCCCCCACTTAAATATGAGTGGCAAAAATAAATTGTAAAATAAATGTATTTTTTATCAGAACAAACAGCTTATGACCTTTTGCTTGTGGGTTGCATTGATTGTTAAAGTACTCTATTCTGTATAACCAATACTTTTCAAGCTTGACATTGGATAACTTTTGTGGTCAAATGTCAAATGGTTTTTCCCCCCTCATTCAAATAGTTGTTTTACATGCAATATGCAGTGGGTGTCATTTCAATATTAAACACTTTTCTTTTTATTTGTCTTTTGGCTCTGGATAGGCAGATTATGGTGCCATTTTTTGTCTTTTTATTTAATAGAATATGTCGTTTTCTTTGCTAATTAAAAACTCATATATATACAGTACTGTGCAAAAGTCTTAGGCACGTCAGTATTTCCATTATAAGTTAGATTTTAAAAATTAAATTAAATTAAATTAAATTATAATAAATAAAAAAATATATGTCAGTGCTCTCATCCAATAAATTCTATCTTAGGCCCTCGTCTTTCACTGTATTGACTAAAAAACATTTAAAAACAAAGCCGTGCCACAATGAAAAAGCAGCAAGAGTCAAACACTGTTTCTCATTGATAGATGAATTCAGCCGCTGGCTGCTAGTTTGGGAATTTAGAGAAATGGGTCTGTTCGAGTTCCAAACCAACCTTTCTCTAGATGGTGCTTTTCTGTGCAGCCAAGCAACTATCGTAGAGTACCCGATGTATTTTATTTACACGCTTTACTTGGCCACTGCCAGAGGAGAACTAATATTGACCTTCAATTCTCCATAGTCCTTACAATTCTGTAAGGAGAAATAAGACAACACTATCTTAGAAGTCCATTATAAACTGTTGTGGCTAAAATTTGCATCTGTAAATGTTGACTAGCAATTAGCATACTGGTTTCCAAATCTGTGGAAGCTAACCACAGACTGATACGCTCTCATTTAATCAAGATAAAAACAACTGCACGGATGGTGGAGAGCAACTCTGCAGGTCCACTTTACATTGATCTGTTTGGTCAGTGATTCACAGCATTCATACCTATCTCAATAAATCCAAAGTGTCTCCTTTTTGGATGCTGGACCATGAGTAATAATTTCAGTGCATAACAGAATTAACAAGGAGCTGTGATTTAATGGAGTTTTTACTGACAGCCATGAAATGAATTTCACCCTCTGTGAATATGCTGACCTTTTTGCTGCGTGCATTGATTGTTCTTTCCAAAGTACATATTTTTAAAACAGTCTTCAATATGAATCTTACGATATTGTTAAGTAAAGCATGCGTCGTCATTGAGCTGTGTTTAAAGATCAGTCATTTTTGCTTGGCTAGAGATGGAATGCATCAGCATGTTCAGCAATTATGTACACTTTCAATAACGTTTCAGTCAAAGCGGAGATTTGTTTTCTTGCGAGCTTTGTTGCTGCAAAACCTTGATTGTGTAAGAAACCCTTGAGTTAAAGTTTTGTTGGCAAACACCATTATCTGTTTAGCAATTTTCCAAACCCATTAAGTAACTTTTACAAGACCTATGTTCATCTTCGTCTTGGCAGCAAATAAGCTGTGAAAAATGAAAAGAAATTTGGCAACCTAAACGTAGCATATTCCAGAAATATTTTAAGTGGTATTTCTGTTTGGATTTGACTGCTGGGCTCCATAGGCCAGTCTTGAGTGCGGCTTTACAGTGAGCAGTAGTTAAAACGGTCACCTGTAGTGTTGGACTCTGTTAGGTGTGACTTTATTGTAAAGTTCCATTATTAACCATAAAAAGGTGTTCTACAGGTGTATTCATCACAGCAGAACATGGTTTATGAGCCATTTTATAAGAGCTGGCTTTTTTATAAAAACCTCCACGCATTAAGGGTGCCCATCGTACTCTGTCCGCCTTCCATTAGCTGGGGCTAAAAGGCACTCCTTGACCACCAATGGATTTTAATGACAGTTCAGAGGAATGGAGAGGTGCCTATTCCTGCCAAGCCTCCCTGCATGTGATCATGGACAAGATCAGGACACTCTCCGTATTTTGCCCCTTTGAATGTAATGGCATCATAACTGAAATTGAAAACAAAAATGAACCAATAACGTTCTCTATTGAATTTACAATGATGGAAGCTGATGAAACTTTTATTGTCGTCATACCCATTATGAAGGTTGAAATGCAGCGCTCTGCAGTTATGAGTGTAGAGAGAAAGGGAAGAGGGAGAAAAATGTGTGCTACCGGAATAAAGCAGATTTACAGGCTAATGGACACAAAGACGTGGGCCTCTAATGCGTCCCCCTCCCTCTGCCAGCTCATCAGCGTATTCAATAATTCCTCAACCCTGTAATCAATGTGTTGTCTCTATGTAAATGGCCATAAAGCTGTTCCCTTCACAGAAATTTATAGATCAGACTAGGCTCCCCTAGATTTATGGTAAAAACTGTGTGAATGTATTGATGTTCTCATCAGTTCAAGTTCTGGCCCAATAATTAATAGGATGCCGACATTCACTTTGAATGCATGCGAGCAGGTGCACGGCTAATAAGACACTTAGCTATCTGTCATTCAGCATTCAAACATAAGGCTGTGTGAGATACGTCACCTTTTCGAGGATAATGAGGTGATTAAAAAAAAAAAACCTGCCTGTTGATCATTATGTTAAAAAGTGGATCAAACTAAAAATAATACTATCGTTCATTTGCGATTCAATTTGTTTGTTAGGAATACAATTCACTAGTGTTATTAGATACAGCTTTAAATGTTAAAAATATGGTTTGTGTAGAAATTAACATTTAACCTAGTGTTGTCAAAAGTACCAACTTCGTAAACACCTCCGACTGGCCATTGTGTTCACACGCTCAACATATATGTCTGTGATTAGCTACAATGATCTACGCATGGGAGCATTTAAAAGCACGGAAGTGTTTGTTTTTGAAAGCGGGAGCATTTAAAAGCAGGCGTCTATCAGCAGACCGGTCCAGTGATAGACGCCTGGCTTCAAACACTCCCATGTTTATCTGTGTAAGCGCTCATTAAAGAGCGCTTACAATCCGATGGTTTACGAATCCACTCAACAGCGCTCTAAGCGTCACATTTTTTAAATGTCAGTACCGACTTGGTATCGAAGTCGGTACTTTGGACAACACTATAACCTATAAATTAATAAATGCTATAAAAGAATTGTTTATTGTTAGCTCATGATAATAAGATAATTAATGCAATAACTGCATGAATTAAATTTGCAACTTGGATGAAAACATAGCTGCTATAAATGTTGTTTTCCTTTTCAGTTTTCCCCATACAGATAACACCATTGTCAAAATGATCCCTATTCACATGGATCTGCGAAAACAACTAAAAATGCTGTATTCTGCTGTCAGGCCATTAGATGGCTATTAAACACTATGAACTGAACACGTAATACACATGTGCATGATGTCATAATTTTCACAGATTTGCATTTTTGTTGTTTACACGGAGACAGTTTTCAAAAATTTGCACTTTGAAACCCATTTTCAAAAGTTTGCGTTTTCAGGCACCCAAAACGCCATTGCCATGTAAATGAACAGCCAAAATGCATAAAAAGTTTTTAGTTGAAAATGGTGTAGTGTAAACAGCCCCTAATATTCTATTATATTTCATTGTAAATAACTGTAAATCAGTCCAAACCAATCTTTTGTAGTAGTATGTATTCATCCTTCCCAACTCTTAGGCTTGGGTTCACAGACCGGGTTTAGATTAAGCCAGGATTAAACCTTATTTTAATTAGGACATTTAATTAGCTTTTATAGGCTTGCCTTAGAAAAAAACATTACTGGTGTGTACAAAACAATGGCAGTGACATATTTTAAGATGCTTTCAGTTAAAACAGCTCAAACATGTATTTTCGTCTGGGACTAGGCTTAAGGCTTGTCTGTGAAACCGGGGGTTAATGTATTGTGAACAAAATGAAGAAAAAAAGAAGCTTGTAAACTGTCATTTGCTCCAACAGCAGTGTTTTGTCATGAACAGGTTTCTGAACATATTAACTGCATTGCCCAGCTGGTGTTGGTAGGGACCCTTCCAGAGCTGCCTCATGTTGCCTCATTAATTTAGAGATCTAAAAGCGGGCCCGACATAATGGAGCTGAACTTGTGAAGTCATTTGTCCATCGACTACAGCTGACTGTGGACAACGTTATTCACTGGAATTCAACACATTAGCTTATTGTCAGTGTTCCTTTCTTGTCCACCTGTTTTGTTTTTGGATATTTTATAAAACAGACTCTGGGTTTATGTTGTACTCTTAATGATTCATTAGAGAAGTAATATTAGTGCTGTGTGAAATTCTAAGGGGTGATATTTCAGCGGACTGTCTAGTGAGGCAGATTGACATTTGCTTATTGAATATTCTTTCTAATAATTTCAATTGCTCCATGTCTCATACAAATATCCTAACATGAATCATTCTAAAAGCAATTTACAGGAAAAATGGCCATCATAGTACTGTAGAATTGCTCTTCGCCATCTGCCATGACAGAATGCAATGAACTTCTGTCAGAATGAATTTTTTCCCCCTGAAACTGTACTGATGAAAGCAAGCCCAAGCACACATCTATTCTGATATAATACAGAGAAAATATGCTCTGGTCACAATTCACTCAATTACACTAAATACATGTTCTGGCCGTACTTCTTAATGCACAATTGTTCTACATTGTGGCATTGTGTGGTAAAGCAAACAGTCTAACTTGTTTATTTTGTCTCTTTAGAGGCTGGTGCTGACGTAAACCTAACATTTACACTTCACCCATCAATATCATAAAATGTCACCCACCAATTTGCTTGCCTCATGCAACACCCAGGCAAACATCCCAAGGCATTCACAGGCGTTAAAGAGAGATTGATTCCCATTTAAATGGAAATGGCATACACTGAGTCAAGTTGTCATTTTTTTGGCAGAATTCTCGGAAATAGAGATCCCTCTTTTCTCTGTGTTGGAATCAAACAACAACTTCCTTCGACGGACAAGGCAAAGAATGATGCAATTTGGTCTCTCTATTATGTCATTTGAAGATGAAGTGTGTAATTTCTGTGCCACTAGCAACACCAAACAGAAATGCAAAAATAATGATTGTCATCAAACGGGTTTAAAACACTCCAACTGTATGCCTTTTTTCAGATGAACAGGTACACTAGTCCTGCCCTAGACTCACGGCATTGGTTGTGCCAAACAAACAGACTGCAATTCCATTTGGTGTCGCTAGTGCCGAAGAAACAGCACCTTTAACGCAGTGTGCTTCCAATGAAACAGTATGCTAAACTATATTAATCTGTCCAAAAGCACTGCATTGCCAACTCATTTGGATTACAATATCATAATGATGGCTGCTGCCCAAAGCGGAGAGAATGCTCCTGTGTAACATGCATAGCAAGTGAATATGAGGGTAGAAGCACTTGCCAGCACAAAGGATCACTCGCTACACTTTAAAAACCTTGAAATGCAATAATCTGCACCACTAAATAAATGTGTTAATGCTCTTTCTCTCATTAATTAATTACAGGAACACAAACTTGATTGACACATGTAGCATGGGAGAGTGTTGGAATATTGCTAAACTACTAAATGGGTGCATTTCCCGTACAACAACGTAACTCACTGCTTATAACACCATAGTACAATGCATTGTTCTAGAAACTATATAATAACTAGCTAATTGTCACTGTTTCTTGAAAATGGTTGCACCTCTTTTGTTTGAACCACATTAGTTCAACAATCTAGGATCGTTAAAAGGTTAGTTCACCCAAAAATTTAAATAATGCCATTTATTACTCACCCTCATGTCGTTCTACACCCGTAAGACCTCGTTCATCTTCAAGAACACAAATTAAGATATTTCTGATGAAATCTGATGGCTCAGTGAGGCCTCTATTGACAGCAATGCCACTGGACTTCTCAAGATCAAGAAAGGTACTCAAAACATATTTAAAACCAACCTGGTCTCATGACGAAAACGTACCCGTGGGCATGTTTTCGCGAGTCGCGAAATACGTACCGATGCGTACGTCTCGCTGCAGTTTCGATGCGAAATGTCCACTGAGCGGAGCGTGTTTTTTTTTTTTTTTTTTTTTTGGCTGGAGCAGATAATAGAATACAGTAAATTTTTATGACCTTGTTTTTTAGATTAATCACCGTGGTTCTTGATTTGACATTTGCGCTCCATTGCTTTTTTAAAATAACGTCCCACCGACGCTACGCCTAAACCTACCCGATAGCGTTGACAAAAAGCAAACGTGAGATAAGAAGCGTCCACGATCGTATACTGTTTTTTCAGCTCGTTTAGATCTCTCTTATCTCTGAGCTCTCTTTTTACCGTCCGTCACTCGCCTTTCGCTGGATTCGTACCCAGGTGGACTCCTCGTCGTAATTCCAACTCCGTATCGGCTGAGCTACCGAGCAAGCTGGTTACGGCCAAAAAAAGCGAAATGTACAGAGACTTTGCGTCAAGTGACGCAAAGTCCAAAATACGTTCGTTTACAAATCGGAAACGCTGGTAAAAAGCGTTTTGAAGTCATAACATAATATTGCGCAAGGAGATGTCAAAACGAGTCTTTACTCATCCGTAATCCGACCCCGGCCATAATCGAAACCGTGTATGAAAACGAGCAAAAGCGCTTATTGACATTTTACCGCCTCTAGCGTTCGTTTCTGTCAGAAACTGCAGCTAGACGTACGCGTCGGTACGTAATTTTGAGAATCGCGAAAACGTGCCCACGGGTACATCTCTGCTATGAGACCAGGTTGTTTAAAACAGTTCATGTAAGTACAGTGGTTCTACCTTAATATTATAAAGTGACCAGAATACTTTTTGTGTGCCAAAAAAACTAAATAACGACTTTTCAACAATATCTAGCGATGGCCGATTTCAAAACACTGCTCTGAATCTTTTGTTTCGAATCAGTGATTTGGAATGCCAAAGTCAAGAGATTTCAACAGTTTGGCAGTTTGACACGCGATCCAAACCACTGATTGATACGCTAATATATATATAATCGATTCTGAGCTTAGTTTTTAACAGCAGATGCTGCTCTAGGCTAGTTTTTAACTGCATGCTCAAATGCTCACGAAGAAGGCTGCTCATGTGTTCAGCTGAGTCTGAGAATGTACTTGCACCTCAGAATGCTTTTATGACGCGAGATTAATATAAACAGCCCACTGCAAACACCCTTGTAATTCGCTTTGACCTTTTCGAACTTCATGAATGATGATTTCATAGAAGGTTCAAGTGTGTAAGCAATTGTAAGGAAGCAGAATACTGATGTTTCTAAAGAATGCAGTGCCATCTCCTTTTGAAAACTAAGATACAAAATCATTTCTCGATTCATGATGCATGTTAAGGCCATATGACATTTTAACAAGAAATATACTTATAAGAAACTATACCACAGTTCGAGAGTTGAAACATGTAAGTTTGCTATGCTGTTTGCAAATGTTCGTTGGAACTGTGGTTCCAAATCGCTCAACTATATTGGAAGCAAAGCAACTTGTGACAATAGATTCATAGGATTCAAGAAATAATTAATGTGTTGACCCTTCATGGTTTGATTCATGCTAAATTCACTATAAATTACTGGCTGGCCAAACATACAGTTTTTCATTGGTGCAAGTGCATACTGACTTAATTTTCTGATGACTGATCACATTTAAAAAAAAAAAAAAGAGTGATCTTGTTGTCATTCTCAAGAATATTACAGTATATGTCAATTTTTTATTTAAACATTGTTTTTAAAATTCACTGTAACATTTTGTGTGTGTACATCTCATAACATGAGTAAAGAGGATAGAGAATTATTTACAATCAACAAAAAACAACATAAATCATTACACAGATGGGTGAATAACCTTCTCATATTTAAGAGAGTTACTGTCCTACATTTTTCCAATTCAACCTTCAGCCTCTCATCTGCTCAGGACAGAAATGAAAGTGATTTGATGAAATTACTAAAATGCAGAATAATAAATGACAAGAGTTAGCAGAATAGAAGGGCTACAAAAGAACAGGTATATTTTACTTTATTCAGAATATGAGTGGCTAGAGCATGCAACTCTCTTTGGGATAATGTTTTAACAAAAACATGGACCATGATAACATGGGTGTTAGTCTTTCCGTCTAAACAAAAATGGAAAACTTAGGAATAATTTGTAATGTGTCCAGTTTTTCTCAATCAATTTAGCACATTTTTCAAAACAAAAACATTTTTTATACTGTAAGTGCAATCATCATAACTACTGGAACTCATTCAAATAACTTAGCAGTAGGGAAGTAATAATACTCTGATGCAGGGATCAGAGAAATAACTTGCACATGTGGTTTAATTCCCCCGCTATAAGTATATTTGTGGATGTTGTGTAGGTATTCATTTGCAATTTCAATATGATTTTCAATTTATAAAGTGGGATGGATTTAGGCACAGTTTCTGTGTGTATGGATTGACCATTGGATAATATGCACATCCTTATAAATGAGACCTCTTCAACACTTTAGCCATTTAGACTATAAACAACATCAATTGATCAATACTTTCCTAAAGAATAATATATATATTTCGTAAGGCTATTAACACAAGAGATGAATAGCCACTCAGTTTGATAATTTGCTGCTCAGAGAACAGAGGTCTCTGTCAGGGAACTAGTTCTGTTCTTTCAGATCAATAATGCAGACCCTAAATTGAAATGCACTCAGCCTGAACTGCAGAATTAGTTTGTAATCTAATGTCAGGTGGGTACAAGCTTTAACCCCCCAGCCTCAAAATAGACTGAGCACAGACAGCCATGAAAGCAAAAATTGAACAAGGCCTCCCTGTCAACGCTGAGCTAATCTTACCGTTGAATGTGGGAAGGAAGGAGGAATGATTAAATATCAACACATCCACATGAAGAACACTATTTCTTGCCCTCAGCCTCTGAGCTTTTGCTTTCACTGTCTGAGGGTTGTGAGAAAACCTTTAGGCTATGTTCACACTCTCAGTCCAAATCTCATTATTTGTGTATCCGATTGGAAACTGATCTAAATTATTAGCTGGGTTTCCATCCAAACGTGAAGCGAATGCTCAGACCAGGCTTAAATTTTTTCAATGTTTGCAAAAAAAACAAAAAAAAAACACCATTAATGGAAACGGCCGTTTAGTCACGTGGGTTTAATGTCTGCTATGTCAGAATTTATTCAGCAAAAGCATTTAATTTTCTCATTATTCACATTAACTCTTTTTTGCACAAGCCAAAAACCACCTCAAGAGAGCATAATTTTTTTTTTTTTGCCAATTAAGGGATAATTACATTTTTTTTCTCGAAATTTGGCGGTTCCATCATTCGTTTCTGATGTGATACTTCAAAAAGCAGATAAAAACGGGGTGATAGAAATATAGCTATTGACTGTCCACACTGTGTAACACGACTGTTCGGATCTGATTTGTGTGTCCTGCGGCCCTCTTTATTTTTCCGGAATATCTGCATTGGTTTCTATGCCGATGTTTTGAGTGGTTATACTGAAAATTCCAGAAATGCGATTTGAATCAGATTTTTTGTTGTTCATAATTGCTAAATATGATCAGATTTCAAATTGATATGCACAAAAATTGAATTTAGACTAACAGTTTGAAAGAGACTTTAGTTTAATAAGGATATTAAATCATCAAAACTCAGGACTGTTTTTTTTTTTTTTTTTTTCATATTTTGTTTATAATGACTATGTTTATCCATTAAAACATCACCTGACACAAATAATTGGAAATGTGTCAGTTGAGTTGCTTAACTACTCTGTTTTCACAATGAAAGTTAATATATTTTTATAAAGTGAGGCCAATGTTTCCTCTAAGTTGCGCCGCACACTTCTGAAGCCGCGGCCGCGCAGAAAAAAAATAATTGCAGCGCAGAGAACAGACATGAAAATCATGTGTGGGGAAATCCATTTGATTGTTAGCCTGGGTGCCAGCCCGAACCCCGCCCACAACATTTTTTGGACTGGAAGTTCGGTCTGGACTCGATCCATTGTGGAGTAATTATGCTCGGCTCCCAGAAGGCCGAGCCAATCAAATTGCCAGGGCGGGCTTTAATCGATGATGGACAGGCTATCTGCGGTTACGTAACCACCCACGTCATCAAAGAGCGCTTGGGTTGAATTGGTTTTCACCAACGATGACTGCAGCTGGAGAAGTAAGATGTTTAGATTCCACTATCACTTCTGTAATAAAAGAAATCGACAGCGCATTAATTTTAAAAGACGAACAAAGAACCGCAATCAAGGCATTTGTTGATGGGAAAGATGTGTTTGCCGTCCTTCCAACGGGATTCGGCAAAAGTTTAAGTACAAGTTCAACATACGTCACTTACTGCGTTGCTCTGATTGTTTGTAGGTCTATCCAATTGAGTGCAGAGTTTGTTTGTTTTTTACTGGTTCGGTTAAGACACGCCCCATAATTCAAGTGCAATGGAGCAGTATCAGACTCACATTCTGCCTAGAATATGAGTATGACGAAGTCAGGTTATTTGATTGTAGTAGTTTAAAGGAGAAATAATTGCAGTGCTCTGGACAACCACTATAGAGTTATTGTCGCTATAGAGTTAGAACCGGTGAATGCGGTTTACAGGTTTCATAGAAAGAGAACGATTGAGCGCGTGTGAGCTTGCTGGCCCTGAGCCAAATCAGTCGTGGTAAGAATACTGTAATGTTTGCGGAATAAATACCTCAATACGAGAGGCAACGCGAAACGAAAATAAATGTGAAATAAAACGTCATGTTTTAATGAAAAGTGGCGGAAATAACGGATGATGGGCACAGAATAATGCTAACAAAACTCTGAGACATTAATCACACACCCACCACAGGTGTAGCTTGCAAACTCAAAATACATCAGTGATATACCTCACTTTAAATAGATTTTTGTGTGTGGTGGTGTGGGTTTCAGGGATGTTTAGATAAAGAGTTAACGTTCACTTTTCTTAAAAATATTTAGCTATCAGATCTGTTTAAATGCTTCAGTTTGTTTTCACTTTATAATATATTAAAACAAATGGAAGCATTTAAACTGATATAATACTGTATATCAGTTTAAATACTTAAATATTATATTTGATTATATTATAATGTAAGCCTAATAAAAAAATTATCTCACAAGGGGATTGTTTAGGGCTCCTTGCCACAAAAAATCTTGAAACCTCCTGGTATAAAAAATCTGGGAAATTCATAAGCAATAAACATGTAATTTTAATGGTTTAACACTGTCTGTTGTAAAATAATTTTTTAATAGAATTTCTTGGTAAAGACTGGTACAGTTAATACAGCAATGTGAAAAAATCTCAAGTAACCTAAAATGTGCTTAATTTAGTGACTGAACTGCTTGTTAAATGTTACAGTTGCTTGATAAAACCATTTTTTGTGTGTGTGTTTACGTTGATTGTACAGGTCTGATATAAAGTATGTTTTTGCTCAGGTGGCCAAAATGTGCGCTCAACAGAGAAAAGTTTTGCTCGGCGAGAAAAAAAAAATTAGAGGGGACATTGGAGGCCATATGGCAATTCTCTTGTATTAATAACCATGCAACCGTGAAGATATTCCTATCAGCAGGGCTATCTGTTTTGACACAAGCTGTAGAATTTTAAGACATAATAATAAGCAAAAATAATGACATTTACCTCAGGTAAATTATCTCCTGCGACTACTGACAAGTCTTCCACATAATCTGTTTCTCCGATAAACCTCTCGAATACCTCCTGAACTCATAGCCATCAGAGGACAAGAGTCCTTTAAGAGCACGAAAGGACTTGAGAGGACTAAACTACACAGGAAGAATGACAGTTCAGATGTGAAGAAAACAAATGAAGCTATTTACATCTTCTGGAGAAGAAAAAAAAATCAATCTCAAAACTTTTTTCTACTTTATCTACTTCATTTATCTTTTGTCAAGCAATATCAATATATACTATAATTGTCAAAAACAACATAAATATCAATACACACCAAAATCATCATAAAACTGACAAATGGTAATAAGCCAAGCAAGACGGAAATAAGAACTCTTAAAGATGAGTCCCATCTGTAGGTTTTGATTTTTTTTCTTCCCCTATTTACTCACTGTCATGTCATTTAAATACACAGCCTCCAAAAAGGACAAAAAGCCACTTTAAAAATACCATAAAAGTTGTGTATATATATATATATATATATATATATATATTTTTTTTTTTTTTGTAAAAAAATTAAGTCATTATTTAATGATAATCTTAAAGGAAGTACTGTCAGACATTTGAGCACCAATCATTAATTTGGCATCTAAACTGTGTCATAGGGGCCATATTGGATTTTGGAGATATTGGAGAGCTGCAGCAGTATTAATAATTGAATAAGGACGTCACTTTTTGTTTAAGGTATTTAAAAGCGTATGAACAGTGGAATAACAGTATAAACAAGTTGCTACAATTTAGCAAACAAAGTTGATTTTTGTATTTCTATTAATGTATGGCAATTTGTCCTGGTTTCTGTTTAGCATCCTAAATTTCAGATGATGTTATAATCAATTAGTTTGTTGTTGCTGAAATGATTTTAGGTTGTGCTTAACTAGTTCAACACGCTCTGTTTTCCACTCAGAATCAGTGATCTATGAAGCATAGAGATATGTAAGGGCCATCCCCTACTGTCCGTTTGTAAGAGGAGAAACAAAACTGTTTTTTTTTTTTCTCCTCCTCTTTTACTGCTTTAAAATGAGTCTGCAGACAGAAGTTGCTGGGATGGAACTGATGTGAGCATCATCTGGAGAAGGGTTAAGACAGTCTCAGCTCACTTCACACTGCCTACTTGTGCAGGAAGTCACATGTCAAGGTCCTACAAGACAGTTCTATTTCCTCTCCCTAGAGGAAACACTCAACAGTGACTTAACACTTTTGCTAAGACCTCACCAAAGTATTCATTTGTACACTTAAGTTAAAGTAGGAAGCCTGTCAGATGTTTACACTTTCAGCTTTCTCATCTTCACTCTTATAAGAATGTCCAGTAAAAATCCTTGGTGTGCTTATTGATGTGCATCATTTACACAACCATAGCTTTGATGTACAGTTTCAGAAAAAAAGCTTCAATTCTGAGAGGAAAATTCTTTAGACAAGGCTGAAAGCACTTTTGACAGTAAATCTTTATTACCAGTATGAAGTAAACATCAGCAAGATTGAACATGTACAATTACAAACACTTGTATGTGAAGACAAGAGTATAGTTTGTATTTGTGCGTGTGTGTGTGTGTGTGTGTGTGTGTGTGCGCGCGTGCATGTGTGCACTTAGATATGGAATGTTTGACTTTGTGGGGTCCTTTTATTGGACCCCACAAGGACAAAATCTTTTATATGAGACTAAATGTTGACTCAATTTACTATCGTCCTTCCCTACTTTCTCTAACACACGTTATCCACAATTACGGTTGCCCTAGAAATAATTCCCTTTCATATTTACACTTTTTGGCAAACCAGGGTAATTAGGGACATAAAGCTGTCCAGCCATGGCTTCCTGTTTTACAGGATGAGGAAACACAATGGCCAAATTCCCTTAGTCATCCATCACAATAGGTAAAATTAAAGGATATAGTTCTGATGTGTAGCAAAAGATTGAGATTCACAAAATAGAAAGTGGCTGTAAGAAAATAGCTAAAGCATTGAAAAATCCCATTCCACAATCAAGGCAATAATTAAGAAATTCCAATCAACAGGAAATGTTATGGATTTGCCTGGAAGAGGACACATGTCTATTGTCTTAAAGGGTTAGTTCAGCCCAAAATAAAAATTCTGCCATTAATTACTCATCCTCATGTCATTCCTAACTCGTAAGGCTTTCGTTCATCTTCAGAACACAAATGAAGATCTTTTGAGATGAGCAGAAGCTCAACCAAAGGTGAATGACACACGTAACCAATGAGGTTCATTCTCGTGTGTTCACAGCACGTTTGAGCTTCCAGAAGAGGTTTGTTCTTGTGCGTCATTCACCTTTGGTTGAGCTTCTGTTTATGTTCGCTGATCAGTGTTTACATGTGAATAAAAGCCTAAATTCAGTCTGTTCATCATATAAAGCGATCGAGTCTCTTCAGAAAACTTGGACTAAACCGTTCGATTCTTATGGATTAGTTTTACGTTTTTGAACTTTTTGAAGCGTTAAAGTGGTAGTTGCAAAGGCAGTCAATGGAGGGACAGACATCTCTCAGATTTCATCAAAAAGATCTTCAGTTGTATTTTTAAGATGAACAAAAGTATTATGAGTTTGGAGCAACATGAGGGTGATTAATTAATGACAGAATTTTAATTTTGGATTGAACAAACCCTTTAATGCATGGTGAGGAGGAGAGTTTGAGTGGCCAAAGATTCTCCAAGAATCACAGCTGGAGAATAGCAGAAATTAGTTGAGTCTTGGGGTCAGAAAAAAAAAAAAAAAAAATCAAACAGCACATACATCACCACAAGTTGTTTGGAAAGGGGGGAAAAATAAAAAAAAATCCTCTGCTCTCATCCAAAACAAACTGTCAGACACAACTAGTACTTCAAATGGTCAGATGAAACTAAAAATGAGCTTTTTGACAGCAAACACTCAAGATGGGTTTGGTGCACACAGGGATAAAAAGTACCCCAATGTGTATGATTAAATAGCTTATACTGCTGAATCTTTAATGTTGTGGGCCTATTTTTCTGCTGGAGGTCCTGGACATCTTGTTCAGATACATGGGATCGCAGATTATATCAAATGCCAACAGATAAAAAATAAAAACCTGACTAGTTCTGCTGGAAATCTTATAATGGGCCATGGTTGAATCTTCCATCAGGACAATGATCCAAAACAAACATCAAAATCAACACAAAAATGGGTCACTGAGCACAAAATGATGGTTCAGCGATGGCCATTCCAGTCCCCTGACCTGAACCCTATAGAAAACTGAAGGACCTGGAGGGATTCTGTATGGAGGAATGGTTTCTGATCTCTTGTCAGGTGTTCTCCAAACTCATCAGGAATTAGAAGATCATGATTGCTATCTTGGCAAAAGGTTGCAAAAATTATTTTATAAAGGGTGCCTTTAATTGTGGACAAGAGAAAAACATTTATTTCATAGTGAAGTTTTCAATTGTTTTACTTCAATGAAAGGTTAGGTTTTTGTAAATTTTTTGAACCAAAGATCAAAAGGCTTAATAATGCAGAATACATTTCACAGGCTTCTTTGTTCAAGGTTGCCAATAATTCTGACCATTTAATGCTTTAATGCAATTAAATACTAAATACTAATAGTAATACTAAAGTAAAATGTAGTTCACTGTAGTTAAAGCTTAGTAAAAGAATAGCTAAATTGCGGTTTAACTATTTGAAAGACTAGCTTGCCAATCCATCACACAGTAGCTTCAGACACACCCCAGATTATGATCGGACGTATTTGTCACATTAACGTGTATACAGAGATGATGATCATTAAATATTTATTTTACAAGAAGAGAGGAGCTCTGTGGATGAAAGAGAACGAGTGAAGGGCATTAAGAGGGAAATTTACGGCGGCAACTATGGTGCAGTTTCTCTCTCCTGAGCAGTAATGACTACATTATCATCCCATATATGGCCTCCACACTAATTAGAAGCTGGGTCATTAGAGTAATTAAATGAAAGATTGGTTACCTTATCCAGTTTGACTTTACTCACACTGTACACATCCCTCATGTTTTCAGGCGCTCAATCTTAGACTGGAGAGTGTCTTCATATCCTATTAACTAATCTAATTAAATCCCATGTGGAGAGGGATATTTCTCTTCATGGTTGTTGTCAACCAATTTAATTAGCTACTTATTGAGTTGAATTCAGGGCTACCTCATCTCTGTCAGCAGTGCACAATAAAGAGAGCACTTTTAAATTCATATCAGATCTGCAGAGACAAATTTAATTTGTCCATTACTATGTCTAAGCTTGCTTCAATGTGTAATTACGGCTTTTCCTCAACTTTGTTGTTATTTGTATGTGAAATGAAAGTCAAATTGAATGTTTCAATATTTGTGCATTGCTTTCTTGTATTTATTCCGTCTCTATGAGTGGGCTAGAAATCTGACAGATGCTGCATTCATGCATGATATTTGTAGTATAGGTGGTGTCCTAATTTTGATTTTAGAAAGCTGAAATATTATAGAGGTCTGGAGGTCCTTAAAAGTTTTTAAAGTCCACTGAAAGTTCTATTTTTAAACTTTTTTTCTTTCAAATGTAGTGACTCACAACCTCACTAATTTTTTTTTAGAAAATTTCTTCACATGAAATCTGGAAAACATAATTGGTTTGCAGGGCCATTGTGAATGAAGGCCAAAATCCATGTACTGTTGAATCTAACATTATCAGGCATCTGTTATTTATCATCTTAATGGGATGGTTCACTCAAAAAGAAAAATTCTGTTATAATTTAATTGCCATCATTTTGTTCCAAACATGTATGATTTTCTTTGTCACAAAAGAGATGTTATGAATGCATGATCACTAAATGTTTTTGTTGTATGAAAAAGAACAGCAAGAACATCCTTGTAAATGTCTTCTATTGTGTTCCATGAAAGAAAGAAAAATTATATGGGTTTCAAATGACATGAGGGTTTGAAAACCCTAGGGGACATGGTGATAGAAAAAAAAGAGATAGAAGGAAAAATTATACCGCAATGCTTTTGCATGCGCTCGCAAAACATTGGCGTTCCCCGTGAGAAAATTTGCGTTTGCATCTCATACGTATGTCTATCACAAATTTTGCAAGTGTACAAAAAAAAATATGGCAAAGGAATGCAATTATTTTTTTAAGCAAATACAAAAGCATTGCAATACATTTTATCCTATTATTTCATATTTTTCCATATTTTTAAATTGTGTTTTTCTTACATAGGCTATTACTCCTCAATGCATTTCTATATTGATGATATATGTTTTATACTTAATTATATAAAGCAAAACCTAAAATTGTACTCAATTTAAGCTTCTAAAATTAGACCTGCAGGCTGTGGCACTAGAGTAAAAGATGTTAGTTTGTTTCTGGCCTGCATCACTCGGCAATCTCATTTTGTATTAAGCCTATATTTATTTAAAGAATGCATGAATTGTTCAAATCCAGAAAGCTTGTTTGAATTCAGTAAGAATACCTTATGATTACCATCCAATACCACTACAAAATAATCCAATCTCTGTATCTCTTTGTCGTTCTTTCTCTCTCTCTCGACTACATGCTTCAGAAAGATCGCTGTCATAATAGAACTGCATGGCCCCCATGAAAAATCAGTACTTGGATGTATTTATTTGCTCTACTTCCACTTCATCTAACGGTTTCTTACTTGTATTTATTGTGGCGGTCTGCCACTACTCACTTGCTTTTCATTTATCAAATGGCCCACAACACAGAATCTCTTGCACTACATATATATATATATATATATATATATATATATAGAAGCCAGCCATACAAAACAGATGTACCAAGCATCCATGAAGATGCTTAAGTGATAAAATTCTCTAATCTGATTTAAATAGCAATATGTCATCCAAACCTGTTACGAAACTCACAGTGAGGGAGTCATTGCTTAATGCATCAAAGGAAGCAGCTTGGTAAGTAAATTATCTTTGTTTTGACCTCAACTCAAGCAGACTTAATTTAAGGAGAATGTCATATCAAGCTATTTCTGAACTTCAAAACCGAGTATATGGAGTAAAGACTCCAACATCTGTAAGTAGAAAGCATTTCATCATCATTTATGAGTAAGCTGTTTAAAATTCATGAAATCTGTGTTTGTGATGCTGCAGTAAGGTCTGCGGCTTAACTGCGGCTTGATAAATGCAAATTGTTTCTTCTTTAATGTTTTTTTTTTCTTTTTCTTTTTGTTCTTTTCCAATTGTTTATGTATTTGCTTATTTGGCATCAGAATATACTAACAGTAGTTGCTCTTGTCATCAAATCTGGAGCAACTTGTGTCTTTGCGGTGTCGCACTTAAAAGAACAAGAACTATGTTGGAGGGACGACTGAAAATAATGCTGATAATTTCATTAAATTCTGCTTTTTTAATACACTTTTATTGTGCTTTTTTGTCATTTTTGGTGCTTGATTGTTTGGAAAAATAAAGGGTCCAGGGCATTCTGTATAATAACTGCATAATAACACGTTTTGGATTCTACAGATATGACTTTGGAACAACATGAGGGTGTGATAGGTTGACAGAATTTTAATTTATCTGTGAGCTATTGCTTTTTGTTCATAAAATTAAGTAAAACAAAACAGTAACCATATGTTGACTGAATGTATCACTTTTCTTTTTTTATATGTGTGAAAGTTTTCAATCATTTAGGCCATCACAGAATGTCCACTAGACTTTTTTGACAAAAGATGCTGGATTAAATGGCTTCCTTTATTCCTCTTTCAAACCACCTGACCTCTTTATACCATCCTTGAAAGATTGACCTTTAGATGTTAGTACAGTATGGTCACGTCTTGGGCAGATACAAGAGAGCAGTTACCGTCAACATGGGGATGGACTCACTCCTGACAGTCTACATCTGAGGTCGACTATAACAGTCGATAAGACTTCATATTAATGCTCCCTTCAAAAGGGCTTAACTGTGATGACAAATAATGCAAGAACTAAACAATAAATTTATAAGGTATGTAATAATGCAACCAAAATAATCAATCATATTGATGCAGGCATTTGTGTGTGTGTGTGTGTGTGGGTGGGTATGTGTGCGCATTTATATTCCTTACAATAATATTTTGGATTATGTTACATTCCTTTTAAACTGCCATTGAAATAAGGCAAGAGATGTGAGTCATTATATTGCAGTAAGAAAATATAAACATAAAATGACCTGTACCAATATGAACATTAATTTTAATCTCACTCATCATGTCTAATTATTACATTTTTCGGTGTTGATTAAAGTCATCATGAATAAGATTTGAATTCATTGTCATACCAGCCATACTGTACACAGGTATAGAGTGGAACGAAATATCTATCTATCTATCTATCTATATATATATATATATATATATATAGAGAGAGAGAGAGAGAGAGAGAGAGAGAGACATACAAAATAAGTGTGTCAATTTAAGCATTTATATTAAAAACACTGCTTCATGAAGCTTCTGAGCTTTATGAGTCTTTTGTTTCGAATTAGTGATTCGGATCTCCTAAAATGCTGAAATCACGTGACTTTGGTGCTCCGATTCACTGATTCGATTTGTAAAGCTCTGAATCAGTGTTTTGAACTCGGCCCATATAGATATTGTTGAAAAGTCATTATTTTGTTTTTTGGTGCACAAAAAAGTATTCTTGTCGTTTTAAAATATTAAGATAGAACCACTGAACTCACATGAACTGAACTCAAATATGTTTTTAGTACCTTTATGGATCTTGAGAGATGCAGTAACATTGCTGGCAATGGAGGCCTCACTGAGCCATCGGATTTCATCAACAAAATCTTAATTTGTGTTCCGAAGATGAACGAAGGTCTTACGGGTGAAGAACGACATGAGGGTGTGTAATAAATGACAATATTTTCATTCTTGGGTGAACTAACCCTTTAAGCATTGAATGCCATTCACCATTGTCATATGATGTTTTATTAACAATTTGAGAGGAGCATGTTCAAAAAAATCTACCCAATCAGGGCGAGTGTCAGGGTTTGGAAGGAGCGAGGACTCAAATGCAGGAAGAAGATGGGTCTTTATTAAATGAATAAAAAATAAAACAAAACACAACAACAAAAACTACCCCGTGGGGGAAAACAGCCTTGACCTAGGCTAGACTTGACTTGAATTGACAAAGAGGGAACACACATGGGAAACCACGACGACCGAATATACAACAACGAACCAACACAGGACTGCAAACACAAGGAGAATAAGTAGGGAACAAACAAGGCAGGTAATGATGTGGAACAGGTGGGGCAAATTAACCAATGAACAGATAACAAGATGGGCGGGGTCCAGACAAAATACAGGTGAGCACATGGCACAAGGAAACACAAAACATCTGGGTGCAATGAAACAGGATAATGAGTCCGGGAAGTGTGTTATGGGAAATGGAGTTCACGGGTGTGGTGAGGAACCGTCCAGGTTGGAGTGCCCTCTGGTGGCTAACTAGGGCACTCCAACTGGTGATCATGACAGCGAGAGGAGGCATAGATAATGTATAGCGCCGACTTACCTTGGTTCCATAACAGTTTTCCAGCATCCTTCTTCACTCTCGATTATTCCTATCCCAGCCAGGGATGGAGTACTCTTGGTTCGGGCCAAATTCCGAGCTCGGAGCCCTCTGCTCGGACATGCCATCAATGCTTATCAATGTAATGCATTTGTAAACGAGTTATTTGACAAACCCCTTGGTTGGTGTACTTTTTAAGGTTGAGCCATATTATTCAAAGTTCATTTTGTTTAGCAAAAAATAAAAGCAATCGTGTCAGACTTACAAAGTGTTACACATTTTTTTATTCTGTTAAGCATTACACAGCTAGGCCAATGTCCAGAAATTCAGTAACACTTTGATGTTGTGGTGTACCACTCATGTAACTATCCCAGAACAGGCTTTTTCATGAATCTGTTCATGAAAAAACACACACACAAAAATTGCAATACTATAGTGAGAATCTGATGAGTCCTTCCCTTTATCTGCCAGCAGGATGATTCTGTTGTAATGACAGATGATGACAATTGATGTCCAAGTATTCTTCATGTGTGTAGTCAGGATAGTGGAGGCAAGACCTTAAAGCCGCATCTTCTGACCTCTGTTTTATTTTGAAAGGGCAGAAAAGGAGTTGTTTGTTTCCTGAACAGACAGTTGTGGATGATCTTTTATGTTGCTGTTGTGCTTCATAGATCACTAAGTCTTATCACTCCACAGGTGGAAGACAGCAGCAGAGGGTGGATGGGACCATTGTAGCGTTGAATAGTGCAGGCAAGACCTTTAAGCAGAATTCTTTCACCTCATCCCCTTGTTATTGTGTAGGTTTTTTTTTTTGTTTTTTTTGATTATATCAGGTCCACTACTGGGATTCACTGTGGTGCTACAGTGAATTTTTATTGCTTGGCTAGGACTTCCTTCTCCAGTTGAATAGGTTTCATGTCGCACAGGTTCTTATTTTGCCTTCAGAAGTAGACTTGTCTCATTTGCTCACACACTTGCTCTGTGATTTACCAGTATTCACAAAATATATTGATTAAATAAGATTACATCTGAATATATTTTTCTTTATAATATTCAATTTTGTGCTATAACAAGAAAATTATATTATATTATATTATATTTTAAGCTTATTCTATACACATAGAATTACAATTTGATTAAATGCTGTCTTGATATATACTGTGTGTGTGTGTGTGTGTGTGTGTGTGTGTGTGTGTGTGTGTGTGTGTGTGTATATATATATATAATATTGCTGTTTAAAGGTGCCCTAGAATTAAAAATTTAATTTACCTTGGCATAGTTAAATAACAAGAGTTCAGTACATGGAAATGACATACAGTGAGTCTCAAACTCCATTGTTTCCTCCTTCTTATATAAATCTCATTTGTTTAAAAGACCTCCGAAGAACAGGCGAATCTCAACATAACACCGACTGTTATGTAACCGTCAGGATCATTAATGTGCACGCCCCCAACATTTGCATATGCCAGCTCATGTTCAAGGCATTAGACAAGGGCAAGATGTCTGGATGTGCACAGCTGAATCATCAGACTAGGTAAGCAAGCAAGGACAATAGCGAAAAATGGCAGATGGAGCAATAATAACTGACATGATCCATGATAACATGATATTTTTAGTGATATTTGTAAATTGTCTTTCTAAATGTTTCGTTAGCATGTTGCTAATGTACTGTTACTGTAAATGTGGTTAAAGTTACCATCGTTTCTTACTGTATTCACGGAGACAAGACTGTCGTTATTTTCATTTTTTAAACACTTGCAGTCTGTATAATTCATAAACACAGCTTGATTCTTTATAAATCTCTCCAACAGTGTGTAATGTTAGCTTTAGCCACGGAGCACCATCAAACTCATTCAGAATCAAATGTAAACATTCAAATAAATACCATACTTACGCGATTAGACATGTTGCATGACGAACACTTTTTAAAGATCCATTTTGAGGGTTATATTAGTTTGTTTATGCTGTTTAAGGCAGTCGCAAGCTCGGGGGCAGGGAACGCAAGGATTTAAAGGGGCCGCAGCCTGAATCAGCGCATATTTAATGATGCCCCAAAATAGGCAGTTAAAAAAATGAATTAAAAAAAATCTATGGGGTATTTTGAGCTGATTTTTTATCTGGAGTAACTTAACAAAAAGATAAGATCTACAATGTTTTATTGATTATACTGATTCTTGACAAACATCTCAGTATATATTTAAACTATATATATAACATAAGGATTCCGCACCAACTTAAAACTCCTCTATTCACAAGTACAAGTTCTCTGTAAAGTCAAAATAAAACTTTCTTTTTCTTATCTAGATTTAAAAGTTCCACCTTTAAGTGAGTACAGAATAAACTAATTTGCTCTTTCAGTCAGTTCTGGCCATTGAACATTTTCTATAGACAGAAAAGAGACTATTGTATCTCCCTATAGGTAATTATGGTACATTCTAATGAAAATGGCATCTGAGTCTGTGCATTTTCAGATGAATAGGTTGGAGGAAAGCAGATCAGACCGTCTTGAATTATGTGGTAACCAGTCCTTTTTAATGGCAGCTCATAATTTCACAGATCAATGAGCATTACCTGCAGCAGTAAAAGAGGGTAGAATTTGTATGCATGCCAAATTCAATATTTTCAGCCTATTGTTGAACAAGGACAAAGTCATTAGAAATGTCCAATTAAAGGTATTTTTTCCACGAGTAAGTCTTTTGTTGTGCACTATGAAGAAAATGAGCTAACAGCATTATAAAGCTTGCAAAGAAATATTAGGACAAACATACAGTTCTAGGTAGACATAAATGAGGATGCCGCTTTATTCAGCAGATGCTTTTATCCAATAAAATAAATAAATAGGTGTTCTGTTTATTTATTTAATTATTTATTTATTATTTAATTTAATAATTTTATTATTATTATTACTATTATTATTATGTTGTGATTATTTAAGTATTTAAGAACATCATTGTCTTCATGATATTCAATTCTATATATTATATTATATTATATTATATTATATTATATTATATTATATTATATTATATTATATTATATTATTAAATGTAGGGGATCTGCTCTTACTGGCACAATTCTCAGAGCCTTGAATTTGATGCAGGCAGTGGAGCAAGACCTTTGCAGAAGCTTCGCAGTGTATTTGGACAAATAGGGTCAGATTTTTCTGATGCTGAAAAGTGCAAATTTGCATGGCTGGTTGGTTGTTGAAGTTTGTTGAAGGTCTGGCGCATTAAACACTATCCACAGGTTCCTGGCTGACCTAGCAGGTCTTTGAGTTGTTGAGCTAAGATGTAAAGTGATATGGTGGTCAAATGATGGCTGCATCCAGGCCAAAATGTCTGTGAAGCCCTCAGAGGTATGTGCTGAGATCATAGGTACAGTGTTGGTGAACGTGATTTGACCAAATAGAATATGTTCCTGGATTAACATCTCTGAATAACATTCCAATCAATCAATCTATCAGATTTATGTACAGTTTATGTCAAGTTTAGGCTTTTACATAAGTGTTATCATTTCCTTCTGATTTTAGAGTTAAGTTATGGGTCTGGTTAGGTATAGGGGTAGGAAAAGGTTTAGGGCTGTATTTTCAGACAAGAATGTTGTCTTATAGGATCAACAAAATATGTTCCCTGGAAATATGTTGATACTTGGCTAGAGAGTGCTAGCGAACGATAACGAAGAATAGAAATAGAAGATAATTCTATTAGATAAAGATAAATTGTCACTATTTACTCACCCTCATGTCGTTCCAAACTTGTATGACTTTCTTTCTTCTGTAGAACACAAAATAGGATATTTTGAAAAATGTCTCAATGTGAGGATTTGTTTGTTTGTTTGTTTGTTTTTTTCATACAGTGAAAGTCAATAGGCTCCAATGTTGTTTGCACCCCAACATTCTTCAAAATTTCTTGTTTTGTTTTCCACAGAAGAAAGAAATGCTTTCAGGTTTGGACATGAGAATGAATAAATTTAAGAAGACCTCAGATGACCAACACCTATGAAGAGATGGCGCCAACTCCTGCGAGGACTTCAGAAGACGCAATCATCTGGATCAACATGCACATTGCCCAATTTCTATATCCTAATTATTGTTAATGTAATTCATTTTTCCAGGAGCTCATTGCTTCTACCTTCATTTAAACTGCTAACAGTGATTGTAAATTAATTGCCTAAATTATTACATTATTTTCTAACTGCATTCTTTAAATTGTGATGTTGACATGCATTCTCTGTAAAGCTGCTTTGAAATTATATGTATCGTGAAAAGCGCTATACAAATAAATGTGAATTGAATTGAATTGAATTGAATTGAATTAAATGAACTGTCATAGGCGGAGCGTGTGTAAGGCTAGGGAAGGCTTAGCTTTCCCCTGACTATGGGTCAAAAATTAACGGGAACATGGCCAAAAATGCACCTGCACATTTAAACTAAATCTAGTAATAAAGTGTAAAAAGTGAAAAGGGTCAATTGAAGTATTAAATATAGATCTGCTCATGTTGCGTTATACTTTTTACATGTTTTACAGCGTTGCGCACTATAACCAATCACACATGATTCTGTTATGCTTATAATTACAATGGCCAATCAGAAGCGTTCAGATTAGTCATCACTGTTTTATTCAGTGCGCGAGCTGAACGAAGTCTGAATGAATTCCTCACTCCTGCTAAAGCTCTCAGTCTTATCATAAACTGATAAACATAAAGAGATTTGGCGATTGTGCTCTTGAGAGCGTCAAAGAGATATTATGTAGGCTAAATAAAATATTCATACAGTCAGGTTAATCAATTAGTAGAACTTGAATTAAGATGAGTGACAGTTTAGTGATTATAAAGGGAGCGCTTTTATGCACGCTTTCTACACGATATATAATTCATTCAGAATTTGAAGATAACATATTTTTTGCTGCATTAGGTACGGCAATGGTTAGGCTATTTATTATTCGAACTTGCTGTCATGCCAAATCACGCATACAGTATACAGCCTGTTCAAATTATAGTGGTTTGTGAACATAGGCGCTTTAATAACAAGAGCGTTTATGCTGGGATGTGTAGGTTGCTGAAAGGCGACACGTAACTATTTCATGACATTGTATTTAAATGTGTTTTTATGGAGGAATCTAGCCTCACATCCAGCCTTATCCTAGAGTTGGTTCACCCTCCACCTATGTGAACTGTCCCTTTAAGTATTTCAGTTTAGGCAAATGTTTTGATTAATTCTTTCTCCCAATGCTCAGACATCTCTGGTCATATTTCAGGATAGAGAGCTAAGCTCTAAAAATTAGGTAAACTTCAGCTTCCTTTTCAATCTGACACTCTGGGGGCAGAGAAAATGAAACCGTTGTGTCATTATGTCACCACTCAGATTCACTCAGACGGATGTGTGGGAGTATTGTTTTGTTATCGTGTTACAAGGAAGTCACATGATCCTTTTAATAAGAAAGCAGTTTCAATAAATTAATCCTATTAACAGTCCATATCCTCAAGACACAATGAAATGATACTGAACTGCACATAGCAAAATAAGGAAGATCCACCACTAACTTTTCCCCCTCTAACCAACCATCTTGTCAACATATGTTTATGTGTCCTGGAGGAAACCAATCAAAATGATATAAATTCAATTAGCACATTGCCTAAAAATAAAACAAACACAAAGTTTTTAATTATGTGAAGGAATAGTGCATACCAACTGCTCCAGTTCAGTGGTTTGAGACTCAGTAATCTTAATTTTGACTAGCCACAGGGTTGATTGGTGCAAACTATTTAAATTGACTTTAGAAAGCCAGATGAGTAGTAGAAAACAAAAAGAGATGCTTATCGATCAGCTAGGCTACACCAGATTTGTATATCCATATATATATATACTATATCTTAAGCCAGAGCCTTGGACAGGGGAATCCATCACTATTGACAGGTGATGTTGATGATCCAAGAGAGCGTGGCAGGTTTATGGACACGTTTTAAGTGGGTTGTCTGGGCCTCTTTAAAGCCACATCACTCAATCATTGCAATAGAATTAGGCCCCATATGAGTCAGTAATGGACCACTTGGACCATTTGGAGAGAGAATGTACATCTATAGCTTACCTATACTGTATAACATGAACTTGCATATACAGATTAATATCCATGCATGCATACAGCATTGAGACAAAGATTACCATCAAATCTACTGAGGATATCTATTATAAGCAAACTGCTATATAGCTAAATAGCTAAATGGCAGTTTAATGTCTAGACAACACTGTGTATTCATTTTCAAAGGCATGAACCTCATTACTTTGGAATACTCTGTTGTCTTAGCACTGTAGATATGTATGTATGAGAGGTTGCAGGAAAAACAGCTTTTAGTTCACAGAGGAGCACTGCTCTCATTTCCATAATTGCTGAACTTGGCCACTGCCAGGTATATTCACCACATACTCCCACTTGTATTGCCCTGCTATTTAATCCTAAGGCCCTGTCAAGCGAGACTGATGAATCTTGTCAACGCAAGAAAAGCTCCAGATTGGACTAGTCCAGCAATTTACTATAAGTACTCAATTTGAGACTGAAACGCAGCCTGGATTTTGCAGATGGGTGGCCACAGTTCTGTATATAAATATATATATTTATTAAAATCTGTGAGTGTACACACTCTTAACATAATTGCCTCTGAGTACATTTTTTAAAAACTGAAAATTGCATGTGTCATTTCGAATAGTACAATTGCAATATCAGTTTGAGTGCAAAACCATTTTATCGAAATCATGAATATTACATCTTTCAAATGGTATGTTGGATGTCAAGATGAATTAATAATATGACATTAAAAATGCTGTGTTAACAGATTGAGCTAGTAACTAGTATATAGAAAGCCTTTGTGAGTTGTGTACTCATATAACTTAAAAGGAAGAGTTCACCCAAAAATTTACCCCATTGACTTTTTGGACACCACTGAATTTTAACAGTTCAGACTGCTCAAAATATCTTCTTTTGTGTTCCACAGAAGAAACGTCACACAAGTTAGGAACAACATGATGGCAAATGTTGAATTTTGGGTGAACTGTCCATTTAATGAATTAATGTTTATGTCCTACTACAGTTTGAAGACCACTTGTAAATTGTGGCATAACATAGATTTAACTTAAATCTGTAATAAAAACTGTCAGCAGCAAATGTGAAGTATGAAGGACAATAAATTAGAAAGCCTTATCAGTGCATAACCCGAAATCCACTTTTATCATTGCGAGCCAAAATCTTTGTGCTGTTTAGATCTTAATGCGTTGACAGTTAAATCCCTCAAGCTTTTCAAACTTTGCTCTGGTGTTTGGGATCTATCCATTACCCTGACACCTCATTTCTTACTGCAAGTGACCTAGAAAGTGGAAGAAGTGGGGATGCATACAGAGCCGCTATGCTTTCAAGATCTTACCACCTGTGCGAAATGGCTAACCTCTCCACTGCAGGGGCATGGTGTTTAGTGGCTGCCTTGGTTATTGATGAGAGTCAAATCCTATCTGAATCCCTGAGCCATGCCGCTCTTTGTAACTAGGACAAATGGTGGTAAAGTGAGAGTGCTCACTTGACCAGAAACAATGAGTAAAAAATGTTTTAGGTAAATCCTTCAGAAGAGTAAAACTCATTTAAAAGATAAAAGTCTGCTCGGAAAGTGAATTAGGAACAGAGGGTCATTGAAGAAGGCATGGCGTGTAAGAAAAACATTGTTTCTCAGTTTGTACCACCTTACAGCTAGATGTAAGACCTCGCTTTAAGATCAAACCTGCTTTTTAATGGCATTCTTTTTGACATTCTTGTAGCATAGTTGAACAAACTAAATAAGTAGCACTTTAAAGGGTTAGTTCACCCAAAAATGAAAATTCTGTCATTCATTACTCACCCTTGTGTCGTTCCACATCCCTAAGACCTTCGTTCATGTTCGGAACACAAATTAAGATCTTTTCGATGAAGGTTTCTGTGCCTCCATAGAGATCCAACGTAACTACCACTCCAAGGTCCAGAAAGGTAGGAAAAGACATCATTAAAGTACTCGATGTGACTCCAGTGGCTTAAACTCAATTTTATGAAGCAATGTGAGTGATTTGTTTGTGCAAAAAAACATAATTTACCACTTTATTCACAAAATAATTATATCCAAAGATTGTTCACGCAACAATGTCAGCTTTCAACACAAACACAAAATGAATGCATCGTGATGCTCTCGTGATGCGCGTTGCAGATCAATATTTTTACAAGTGGTAAATTATGTGGGTTTTTTTGCACAAACAAAGCACTCATGTCGCTTCATAAAATTTAGGTTAAACCACTGGATTCACAAGGAGTACTTTAATGATGTCATTCTTTCTGGACCTTGAAAGTGGTAGTTGTATTGGATCTCTGTGGGGGGACAGAAGCCCTCATACTTCATCAAAAAGATCTTAATTTGTGTTCTGAAGATGAATGAAGGTCTTACAGATGTGGAACGACACGAGGGTGAGTAATAAATGATAGAATTTTCATTTTGGGGTGAACTAACTCTGTAACACTTAACAGTATTGCGGATCATATATATACATTTAAAATATTAATATGAATTTATAAGTCAAAGTTTCATGTACATCAACTAATGTTATTTTTATATATATATATATATATATATATATATATATATATATATATATATATATATATATATATAAAAGGTTTAAATAATGCAATAAATGTACATACATTTGCATGTTCATTTAGCAATTTTCTCCAATGCAACTTAAAATGAGGGGTAAAAACAAGCAATTTATCAAAAATAATCCACAAATATTAGCAGTGAAAGGAAGAAAAAAATGAATTTTCTGTATTTTATCTTATACTTTCTGAGTTCATTAAAAGTTTTTATGGTAACACTTTACAATAAGGTTCATTAGTTCATTAGCTTCTACAGCATTTATGAATTTTTGTTAATGTTCATTTCAACATTTACTAATACATTATTAAAATCAAGATTTGTATTTGTTAACATTAGTTTTAAAATAGAAGTGTCAACATGGCAGATTTTAATGAGCAGATGTGACGGTGGATTTGATCGTGAGCAAGTGCAGTATCCCTCACTACTTAAAGGGATAGTTCACCCAAAAATGAAAATTTTATGTTTATCTGCTTACCCCTAGAGCATCCAAGATGTAGGTGTCTTTGTTTCTTCAGTAGAACACAATTGATGATTTTTAACTCCAACCGCTGCCATCTGTCAGTGGTATAATGCAAGTCAGCGGGAACTTGGACTATAAGAGTAAATAAAACACAACAGACAAATCCAAATTAAACCCTGCGGCTCGTGACGGCACATTGATGTCCTTAGACACGAAACGATCGGTTTGTGCGAGAAACCGAACAGTATTTATAACATTTTTTACCTCTAATACACCACTATGTCCAACTGCATTCATCACTCGATTCGTGAGGTCTGATCGCGCTCTGACAATGGCAGTGATGTCTGGCACTCATTGAAGTATATGCGCGAGACATCACTGCCGTTGTCAGAGCGCGATCAGACCTCACTAAACGAGTGCTGAAAGCAGTTGGACATAGTGGTGTTTTAGAGGTAAAAAATGATATAAATACTGTTTGGTTTCTCACACAAACCGATCGTTTCATGTCTAAGGACATCAATGTGTCGTCACGAGCCGCAGGGTTTAATTTGGATTTGTCTGTCATGTTTTATTTACTCTTATAGTCCAAGTTCCCGCTGACTTGCATTTTACCACTGACAGACGGCAGCGGTTGGAGTTAAAAATCATCAATTGTGTTCTACTGAAGAAACAAAGACACCTACATCTTGGATGCGCTGGGGGTAAGCAGATAAACATCAAATTTTCATTTTTGGGTGAACTATCCCTTTAACATCTTACATGCTTTGAGAACCACTGATATATTGAAATGATGTTTATTAATAATATCAATGAAAGTTATTATAATGTGTTATAGTACCTCAGAGTCATGGGGGAAAAGTCAAAAGCAATTACCGAGACACCCTTAGGCTTTTGCGTGAAGTTATAATGAGCGTTTGCTTTGCTGAGATGAAGGCTAAGGGTCAAGTCCTCAGGTGTTGGCTTTAATGTCACTGGCGGAACTGGTGTAACATATTACTGACAATCACAGCAGTTGATGTGCATCCTGAGGACACTATTACTAATGTGGAAAAAACAAACAAACAAATAAAATAAAATAAAATAAAAAAAACACTACTTCTAGAACAAAAAGTCAATTACAAATGTGTAATTAAAAATCTATTTAAATACATGATACACAAGTCTCAATAGAAATTACATAAATACTGTATATTTTAGCTTAACATGAATGCTTGCAAGTACTTAAGTAGATCAAAAAAGCACTCTAGTCCAGCTAATTGCATTTAATATACATTTAAACTACAACAGTTAAGTGTACTACTTTTAAAAAAATATGTTAAACTGTTCTTTTTTTCCCTCAAGGGCTATAGTGGTATGTCTATGGAATGCAATCAGGACTCAATAATAACGAGGACTCAAAATAATGAGCCAAATGTGACCTTAACAGTGCATATAGTGACCAGTAATGGGGGACTGTGTTATGTGAATCACTCAACTGGCTAGAACACAAAATGAGTCACAGCCACACGAGCACTTACTCAGTGTGCACAATGGGCTTTGTACTGATTTAAAACTACATTTGAAGATTTTTTTTTTTTTTTTTTTTGTATTAATAATTTAAAAAAATACAGACTTTCTAGGTTTGATTAAAATATCTATAATCTGATAGTCTCATCTCATCTTGGCTTAATGGCAAAACATCTTTATGGACAAAGTTTGTGTACATCATTCTAAGTTGTTATCATATGAAGAGATACCCATAGCTAAACAGTGTTGGTACATGCTGTTTTCCTGATTACAAGCGCAGCTTCAGAGGTGACAAAGTTAGTAACCTACTTCATCTGTAAGATGCTGCAATCAGTGTGTATGTTCTCAATGCTGCTTCCCCCTCACTCAAGACAGTGATTATAAAACATTAATCAGCTGCAGAGGAGAGATTTAAAATGTGATATAGACCATATAAATCAATGTGAGAACCTTCAAGTGGGGGAGGCAAATTATTGGCCTCTCTAGGAAGCCATCTGGTGCGCTTCAAACCTAGACTGTGCAGTAATGCGAGATGTATAACTGGAACGTATGTTACGGTAAATGTCACTTACATAATCTTTCGAAGCAAACTAAACATTCTAGATTTAATATCACTTCAAAAGTAAGTAAATTAATTTGTTCACAAGGGAAACGGGGGCCAATTAGTCAACAGAGAGTCCCTTGTCGTATTAGTAATGATGTGAAGTCTTTCAGCAACTTAGAGGTGGATGTGAAGTTATAATGCTGCACACATTATATAAGAAATCAATAAAAGCATTGAGGCATCTTTGTGGGCACAGAGCCAATAAAAGGAGGCACATGTGTGACATGTGTTTTCCAATATCTCAGAGATGAATCTTAGCACCTCAAGGGCATAACCATAACATTTCTTCATAACAGAGACATTTAGGGGAATATGAGGGCACTATTACATTGCTAGCTTGGTTTCTTCTCCCAGAGAAGTCAATATGATAGAATATTATTTCTCTTGCTGTGTTTGTGCACTGTCAGGTGACTACTGTGATGTGTGAGAGCATAACATTGCATCAGACAAAATATATGTTAATTTAGTAAAACTTTACAATAAGGTTCCATCTGTTAACATTAGTTAACATGAATTGACATTCATCTAAAGCATTTATTAAACATAATGTTAATTCCAATATTTACTAACGCATTATTAAAAATCAAAAGTTGTATCTGTTAATATTATTGATGACACATTACAATTAGGTTCCTTAAAGGGTTAGTTCACCCAAAAATGAAAATTCTGTCCTTAATTACTCACCCTCATGTTGTTCCACACCCGTAAGACCTTCGTTCATCTTCGGAACACAAAGATATTATTAAGATATTATTGATGACATCTAGTGGCTCAGTGAGGCCTGCATTGCCAGCAAGACAATTAACACTTTCAATACCCAGAAAGCTATTAAAGATGTATTTAAAACAGTTCATGTGACTACAGTGGTTGAACCTTAATGTTATGAAGCGAAGAGAATACTTTTTGTGTGCTAAAAAAACAAAATAATGACTTCATGACAATATCTAGTGATGGGCGATTTCAAAACGCTGCTTCATGAAGCTTCATGAATCTTTTGTTTTGAATCAGTGGAAGTCACGTGATTTCAGTAAACAAGGTTTAGTGTTTTTTAAATTTCAATGGTTCACCACTGGGGGGTGTGACTTTGGCAGTTTGATACATGCTCCGAACCACTGATTCAAAACAAAAGATTCGTAAAGCTTCGAAGCTTCATGAAGCGGTGTTTTGAAATCGAAGATGAACGAAGGTTTTACGGGTGTGGAACGACATGAGGGTGAGTAATTAATTAATGACATAATTTTAATTTTTGGTTGAACTAACCCTTTAAGTTAAGGTTAGTTAATTCATTAAGTAACATTAACTAACAATGAGCAAATTATGACAGTATTTTTCCTTGTTAATTTTTTTTTAATTTTTCCTTGTTAATTATGTTAGCAACTTTTGATTTTGATAATGTGTTAATAATAAATGTTAAAATTAACATTAATAAATGCTTTATATCTAATGTTAGTGTTTATAACTAATGTTACATTATGACTAATGTTTCTTTATAACTAATGTAGTTAACTAGTGTAACCTTATTGTATTAAGTGTTACCATATTATTTAAAGGTCCCGTTTTTCGTGGTTTTTTGAAGCTTTGATTGTGTTTATAGTGTGCAATATAACATGTGTTCATGTTTCGCGTGTAAAAAAACACAGTATTTTTTACATAATTTACTTATCTGTATACCGCTGTTTCCACTGTCATAAAAACAGGCTGATGACTTCCTTGTTCTATGAAGTCCTGATTGTGCCAGCGGTTCGTGTGTTGTGATTCGACAGCTCTGAGCGCACCGTGCCCTGAAAGGTCACGCCTCTTGGAGATGCATGCGCTCAGTGTTATTGTAAACATGTCTTTAATTTTACCCTATCAATTTGAGCCGGAATCAGACCCGGTGATTGGACTGCGGGATGAAAATAACAACGTTTTGACGACATGGCGACAAACACACTCTACAAACGCAACTCTTGTGTATTCCTGTGGGCGGAGGTTAGTCAAAAAACTGTTTTAGTGACGTCATTAAAGAAGGAAGTAGAGGGATGTAGTCCAAACTGGCCGTTCGATGTAGGCGACTTCTGTTAAATAAAATATCTCGCTTGGCATTAAACTTTGAGCTTTAAAATTTTACAGATTTTATTTATACTCTAACAACAACATTACACACTAACTAAAGTTTGAAACATGGGATCACGAAGAACGGGACCTTTAATGGACCTCAGCTAGCATGAACTAGCAATAAACAGTTGTATTTATATTAATTTTATTAACTGTTATTAACATTAACAAAGATGAATAAATATTTTAACAATTGTGTTGTAACTAATTGGACCTTATTGTAAAGTGTTACCATTAATTCAAACTTTAGGTTAGATTTTGAGGTGGGGAAAATCATTTGGTAACACTTTATTTTAAAATGACGTACTACATGCACTTACTATAGTAATAACAGAAAATTTTGCATAAGTACAAGTAACCTAAACCAAAACCTAACTCTATAGTACTGTAAGTACATGTAGTTAATTAATATTACTTATTACTTATTTGAGTAAGTACAATGTAACTACGTTACCTTAAAATAAAGTGTAACCTCATTACATTAGAAAAGAAAAGCATTCATTTTGTATATGCTGATGCAAGAAGTCTTGTCATTTCTTTTTAAATTTGATAATTTTGACAGTCTAATAGAAAAGATCACCAGCATTGCAATAGCAGCAAAAATCTCTTGTCACAATGACAGCTTGCCCAAATTCTTTCCTCTGACTAGATAGTCCGCTGCATAGCCCTTCATTAAATGTCCGGCAGCTTAATTATGGGAATTCGAATGAGATCCTTGAATTGTAGTTTGACATTTTAACAGCTTTGAGAGATTTTTTTTTTTCAACCTTGATTGAACCTTAGAGCTCTTGGAAGGGTCATTATAAAGGATAAAGAGGAGGGATAAGCAATAAGAAAAATTCGACTCACGTACTGTAAATGTGCTTTCCCTTATCTACATGGATTTCTATGGTGACCTTAGCCCATAATGCAAAAGTATGCACAAAACATGACATCATAACAAATTCAGCATTTTATTTTCATGAATCTAATACATTTGTGAATGAATTGTAACACCTTTGCAAATATTTCGTTTATCCGTGATTTTATGTTTTGAGTTAATTTTACGTTGTTGCCTAATGTTTCAGCATAAGTGTGCAAGTGTGTATGAAATGGTTTTTAATCTCTCTAAATATACCGTATGTTGTGAAGATTTGTTTGCTTACCTAATGCCATTGTGTTGTGCACTGCAGAGCCATTGTTATTTTGAGCTTTTGCACTAAAACCAAAGCTTACTTGGAGCAAAATGTAATGCAATGTAAATCCTGTTTTTACCATTCAGGCTTCTTTTTAGCAGACCCTAATGCTGTCACTTCAATCCTCAGGACTAATAAGACTCGAATGTATATTAGCAATGATTTCACTCGTCAACCAAGGCCTTCCTTAGAGAGTTCCAACCCGTCTCCAATGGCCTCGAGGTGCTTGCAGTCAGACTTGACAAATGGTGTTGCTGGGCCGTGCATCAGCAAGCCTAAGGCTAACTGACTTATCACCCTGCTATCCCAAACTATTACTTTTAGGGACACTTGGTCTATCTACAGGCCTTACTCACATTTTACCTTTCACATCTGTGAAGTTGGAGTGACTTCAGTGTCAACAACATATTAACAGTGTAACAGATGATTTCTTGTGAGGCCGACACCTTTTGCATCTTGTAGCAGAACATTCAGCATGCCATTAGTAACATTTTCCAGTCACACAATTTATTTTTCCTCCAAAATAAGATCTGATTACTAAAAGAGATCAAAATATCATTTTCATCCATGTAGTAAACAGCATTAATGTCTGATTTGTCTACCTAATTTGTGCTGGAAGTTTCGTATGTTTTTCTTTTGCATATATTTTTGCTTTGTTTCCAATAATGATAATAATAAATAATAATTTAAATTAAAATTTAAATAAAAAACTTAAAAGGATAGGATACATTAATGTTATAAACTGTATTGTAAAATGTTATAAACTGGATTAATGTCTGCAGATCATCTGATTACATAAAAACAGTAGGAAGTTATATGAAAAATGTGTTTGTGTGCATATACCTGTATGTATTTGCCTCAATTTTGGGTGTTGATGCCAAATTTCGAACTTAAGAAATGTAATGGCCCTTAGCCAAATCTTTGTACTTTTCTTATCGCTAAACTGGAATGTGTAACCGTGTCATTCACATGATCTATGACGCACCTCTGATTGCTATTTGGCTCATCTCCCAGTCCCATTGAGCAACAGAAGTAAATCTGAATAATCAATTTCGCAGTTTGAGCTTTTCCAGTCGAACAAACATGAGCATTGGGTCTGACAGCAACAACCTGCCTACACAACAGAGATGTCAGAGGCAAACTTAGGAGTTTCATCATCCCTTTCAAGCAAAAGCTGTTTTTGTTTACTTCTTGGACAGTATGTATTGCTCAAGTGTTACTACTGTGTTTATTCAGAAATCGATTTTACTTCACTTTGATCGTCCTTTTGATGATAATAATAACCTTGTTCTACATATACAGACTTTTTTCTTTAAACAGGCAAAGTTTTAAATCTGTTTTCACAGAACTCTGTATGATTATTATATAGACTTACCAATTTAGCCTGAGGTGAAAATAAATTCTTGTAGGCTTACAGACTGCAAGCCTGCCTTACATGACAAAAAAAAAAAATGCAGGATGACTCTATGTATAAGCCTGTAATGTCGCATGACTTAACCAGTGACGATGTTCTTAAATGGGGCTATTGTGACATTTTTCTTGAACAAAATGTGTCTTAAAAGACAATTTTTTCAAATCTTCTCATATTCTTGACAACAAAACAGTGTAATTATACAGTAGTCAGGATTTGTCTGTGCCATTACATGTCCACTGTTGTTTGTCACTGGAAGTTTTTGTTTGGAAAGCACAATAGAGCTTCTGAATTGTACCTATATTTAATCCCCATCTTGCCTGCTGTCAAACTGAGTTTTTCCTTGTGCATTACAGTTTTAATACAGAGGAAACAACTGTCTTCGAGGAGTATGAGACAGACATTCAGCATTAGCTCTCGTTCACTGTGGGACTGAAGTCTGTGGCAGCAATTTGCTACGGTAAAAGAAATAGAATTCTTTGATTGGTGTAAAGGACACATGAAGGTTGTACAGAATACGTCTCTCTCACTAAGCTCAAGAATTAGGTGTACAAGCCATATCATCAGTCACTGTCAGTTTATGTTACAATATATTAAAAAGTATAAAAAAAAAAAAAAAAGAACCCTTGGATTTCCTTACTGGAGTTTATTACCACACAGATTTGATTTGAGAATTATAACATACAAGCAACAATTTGCTTCCTTTTTGTGGGACATGGGAATAGTCTAAACTAATAGAGAAAGGCACGGTGGCAAAATAATCAAAGCATTTCAATCACTCTGTGCTGTGCTAAATTGTTGGAGCTTGACATTGATTTTCCTGGCAACTTTCAGTGAGCTCATTAGAGATTTATTTATGTATATATCTGTTTGATGTGCGTACATATTAAATGTACTGTATGTATATACAGTATACTGTTTGAAAATGCATTAGACCACAAGCCAGACGTAAACAACTCCTTTTGGAATCTGAAAAATGAGAGGATATTCAATCATCTTTAGGTAAACAGATTCCTTTAAGCCCTAAATGATCGTGATATACGGCGATTATATAACAAATAACTCTTTACGGTAAATATTTATAAATATCAGTAAGTATTTTCCATGCTTCCCAAAAAGCAATTGCTCAGCCATATCAATAATAAAACCACTATTGTGGAAACAAGGTTATGCTTCACAATTGAGATAATATAAGTGAATGGAACATTTGTACAAAGAATATTTGTACGAGTGTGTAGCCTGGAGCCTGTCTGTCTGACTGTTTGCTTCATTTGCTTGAGTTAGGGCATCTATTCCAGCAGGACAAAATCTATAGGCCATGGGCACATATCTTAAACAGTTTGTCATATAGTGGGGTTATTGTCAGGAGAATCAGGTCCAATAAGGACAAGTTCAGCCAGCAGCTATAACTCTGCAGCTCTTGCCTGTGGTCACCCACTAAAGCTAAGCCGGGATGAGCCTGGTCAGTACCTGGATGAGAGACCTCCTGGAAAATAGGTTGCTGCTGGAACAAGTGCTAATGAGGCCAGCAGGGGGTGCTCACTCTGTGGTCTGTGTGGTTCTTAGCACCCCAGTATAGTGATGGGGACGCTATACTCACCCAAAAAAAAAAAAAAATGCACCGTCCTTAGGATGAGATGTTAAACTATGGTCATAAAAAAAATCCCAGGATGTCCTTTGGGAAGTGTAGGGGTGTAACCCTGTGCATCCTGGCTAAACTTGCCCTTTGGCCTCTGTCCATCATCATGGCCTCCTAATCAACACATATATTTAATGATTGGCTTCATCACACCAATAAGCTGGTGTGTGGTAAGCACTCTGGCGCACTATGGCTGCCGTTGCATTTTCCAGGTGGATGCTGTGCATTGGTGGTTGATGAGGAGATTCCCATCTTCCATATGTAAAGCACTTTGAGTGACAAAGAATGCGCTATATAAATGTAACAATTTTATTTAGCCAGTCATAGTAGAAAATGCATTGTGGCGCAGTTGGTTACATAAAGTGAAGTATCAATAGGACAGCATGATAAAGATAACTCTTAATAAATTGTTAAAATGATTCAATAAAAATAACATTTAGTTAAGTTCATGTAAATTATTCAATAATTCAAAGTTAAAAAAGACCATTTTTAATGCTTTTACACATTTTCCATTTTAACAGCACTGTAACATTCACTTCTTGCTCAATGAAGAACACTCGGAATCTTTTTCATTGGATACTTTTTATAAACAGCCCACCAGTGTGGTTATGTGAAGTAGGCCAACCAACATTTAGACTGCTACTGTAGCTCTCTACAGGTTTTTCTCACCAATGTGGAAAAATGTCAGTCTTTGCAAACTGGTTGTGTTTTAATAATACTGGCTGGAGGTAGCAGTGTGGGTAAATTGATTTACGAAATTCATGCATGAGACAAAAGTTGCTTCCATTTCTGGCAGAGTCAGACTCAGATTTGTCTCACAGTTGAGCAACATCTGCATTCCCCCATGGTATAGAAGGCAAATTGATTTTATCTTTTCCAGGCTGTCAGCAGTGTGACAGAACATTATAAAACAAAATACAACCACTGAATCCACAGGATGTCTAGGGCTGTACCTCATTCCACTCCTTTGTCCCCTGTGATGTGATTCAGTATATCATGAACATGAATTTGGCCACTAAATCTACTAAACACTGGGACACTGATGACTCAACTACAAGGTCGCTCGTTAAAAATGTAGCTGTATAACACGCACTACCAATATATTTTTTGGGGCATTTTCAGAGCTGTTAAAAAGTACAGTGCTGTTTTGAAATATGCACTTGTCATCCGATTTTGACTTTTATTAAAGCAAAAATGGCAAGGTTATGCAGAACTTACTAAATTAACAACAGCAAGTCAGAGACTGAAGAATAATACATTTTTTTAAAGATGTATTCTGGGAATTTATAAAAAGCGAACATTTCAGTGCACTGAAAAGAAAAAGTTAGGACAGTCCTTGAAATGGCAGAAGGTTCCAGGCATTGTGATTCATTGTGATGTATTGTGCTGCATTGTGATGTATTGTGCTAACGAACTAGGGAGCAGATTCAGACATCCTATGTAACTGTCATGGTAAGGCTTGGACACAATGACGATGTCAGAGTTAGAGGAATAAACTGGTAACTTTATTAAATGAAGCAGCAGAAACACAATCCAATGTAGGTAAGAACTGAAGAGATGGATAAATAACAATAGTGGAATCTTTGAAGATGATAACTGGTATTGTCTTACAGGTAATCCGGGCATAAACACACAAGGGAGCAAACGAGACAAACTGGATGACTTGGAATCGACTTGGAACAAGGAACAGCACTGTAGATGACAACTTAAGCTTACAGTAGGATATTCTCAGACAGGTTTCCAGGTAAGAGAGTCTGTATTCCCTTGATGAGGCCAGACAACTGGTGATGGTGTGTCTGCTTTATAGTGCTGGTGATGAGGCCTGATGAGTGGCAGGTGTGTGTGGTTAGTACTCTAGTGACTGTACAGGCTTGATGTGACAGTGAGGTGGAGAGATGGATCATGCATATACACCTACATACACCTGCAACTAGACTGTTGTGTTCAGACTGGCCACCTGAGCACTAAACCAGTGGACATTTAAACTTTTTTCATAAACTGTGGATTGGCATTCATGGGGGGCGGCCATCTTGAATTGAGTAAAAGACCTGAAAGAACTTTCATCATGCTTTTTATACTTTGCCATGTTGCATCATGGGAATGGGAGATACCAAGTTGGGGGGGGGGGGGGGGGTGAAGGGGTGAACATTGTTTTATGAGGTTATTGCCCTTGACTTCCTCTAATTTTTGCTTAAATGAAGCTGATAATGGGTTTTATTGTGCTATTTATATTTGTGTATTGAAGGAAATGAGGTTATGTGATCTTTAGTACTTTCCATGTAAAATTATAGCTGAGAAAAGGTTGTACCCATGTGTATAAATTCTCACACAATGAAGTGGTCCAGGAGTCTAGGACTGATGTTCAGTGAGAGCAGTAGCTACTGTGGAGTACTTTGATTTTTATTCAGCACTTTATTATTATTATTATTATTATTATTTGTTTTTGATTTACATTGAAGAATTTTTTTTTTCCCCTCTTTGGGAAATTTGTTTTTTTGTTTGTTTTTGCATCTGTGAGCACTCTGCACTTTACTGGCTTGGGAATGTCCCCAAATAAAAAGGGAAAAACTGGCATTTACCGTCCTCCAGTCATTCATTGAAGAACTTTTGATGGTGTCCTAAGTTGATACATTGACAGTGAGTAAGGGAGAGCCTGGCGTGATTGTGACATTAACATGGTAAGGAAAAACAGTAATGTAAGACTTGTATAGTAAATAATCTGTTCAACAAAATTATTATTATTTACATTTATTTCTTCACATCTTCTAATTTGGTTTTATTATTTTTATTTTGTTTAAACAAATGAGATTTATATAAGAAGGAGGAAACAATGGAGTTTGAGACTCACTGTATGTCATTTCCATGTACTGAACTCTTGTTATTCAACTATGCCGAGGTTGAATCTAGGGCACCTTTAATTTATTTTCTTTTTAACTTTTTTTGGGGTGGTGGGTGACGGTTAGCATCAATGTGAAGGCCATTGTACTATGTATTTTAAAATTCTATAAAATAAGCTTTTGTCATGAGTTAAGTAAGATTATACAGGACAGGTTATGCATATTGTTAAACACTGTGAAATACAGTCAAACATTTTCTGATATTTTCAGCAACTGCAAACATGATGAAAGAGTGATAAATTATTGAGTCTGGGGGGAAAGGATGCTGGCAAAATATCTTAACAAAATGTTGAACTTATTTGCAGCATTCACTGCCCCCAAGAGGAAATAGCAGAAGAGCTTAATTTGCTACAACAACCTTTTCCATTTTCATTATACTGTAGTCTAAGGGTGAAAACTGTGGTTCCCTGAGAAGGGAAACGAGACACTGCATCTTGGATGGATGCTATGGGGATGCCAGCAGCTTATCTGGTGTCTGAAGCATGTGTGAAAACATTCCAATCTGGAGTGGTTTCCCAAAGCTTACTATGGTTGCAAGTTCCATCGTTACCAATAGAGTTCAATGGGACTTATGACTATGGTTCACCAACGATGCTTTCAGGAAACGCACCCCTGATTGGTTGGCGACGTCTATGACATCATTAGCAGAGTGCCCGGAAGTATAAGAGGATGCTTTTAGCAATCATCATCAAATTCTTTGTCTGAAAGAGACATGCAGGCAGACCCAATGGAATGGCAGTGTCTCGTTCTCCTTCTCAGGAAACCACTGTTACAGTCGTAACCTGAGATGTTCCCTTTCGAATAGGAACTCTACACTGCATCTTGGATCGACGCTATGGGGAGCAAGTACCCACTCTGCCATGCTACGGAAATGCCTGCCTCACTAGGTGAAAATCTGCACAAACATAGCATACATTGACTTAACGGATTACTTAGCTGGAATCAGAGCGTCCATCCAGGGCACATACATATACAGACCGTCTAGAGAGGTAATGTTCCCTAAGCCATTATCTCTGACAAAACTAGAACATCCCTTAGCTTCTATGCCTCTATCTGCCTCAAAGGAACCTTCCTCCCTCCCCAGCGGCAGAGCTCTATGGAAAAATGGCCAGGCTGTGACCGCCTTTTCTTGTCTGACACTCTCAGGAAATGCCTGCCATAGGGAGTTTTTTTTTTTTTTTTTTTTTTTTTTTTTAATAAATATTCCACTATCAACCTTGGCAGTAACACTACATCTGAGGGAAATGCACATAAATTTTCATATAGGCTGTGGAACAAGAATGGCAAGTACTATAATGCAGCAAATTCTTGTAATAAACTCCAAGCAAACTGCAGCTCTATTAAATTACCCTATACAAGAAGGGGAGCACTCACACCCTCCTTGACATTTATAACCCAGGCAGATTCGCACCATTTTATTTGGAAATGATTGGTGGAAAATACCAAGGAGAATCACTTTTTTTTATGTATTTGCCAAAATCTCTACTCGGTAACATAGATGACTGGTAAAGGAGGGCAAGGGACCCTCAGACTGTGGCGGGCCAGAACCCCCAGAGATCTGGATCTGGATGGAGACCAGGCGGGGATCTGGATCGGCGCGGGATGTATTTCCTGAACGCCGCCGACTGCGCCCTCATCTCTCTAAACTTTCTGACTACTTTCTCAACAGATGTGCCAAAAAGTTCAGAGGGCAAGACTGGGGCATCAAGGGGAAAATTATTTTCTTTCTCCCTGATGTCCACCAAGTTCAGCCACAGATGCCTCTCGATGACCACCATCGCTGCAACCGATAGCAGATGCTGTTTGTTGAAATGTCCCGGAGTGCAAAATCCGTGGTGTGGCGCAGTTCAGCTAACACTTCAGGAGACAGTTCCTGGCCCTGATCTAAAACTTTAGCAGATCTGCCTGGTAGGCCTGCAACACCACCATTGAATGCAAGGCCCCCCCTGGCCTGACCTGCTGTCACCCTGCATACACCCTGCCATTCAGGCACAAGGGGGACTGAAGTGGCCTGGATGCCATGGAAGGAGCCTTCAAAGAGGATGATTCGCCCTTGGAGAGATCCCCACAGGGGGCATCTTCACATATCCCCGCTCAGCTAATCCTTCCACATTTGCTCAGTTTGAATGATGAAACGGATAAATCCGGGCTGAATATAATTTGTTCCATGATTTGTCGGAAAGGAATGGAGGGCTCATAGGGTAAGGGAGGACATGGCCTAATAGGAAGTGCTCATCCAGCCTACCACAAGCAACTTCCTGTTCGGATGACTCTAGAGACACCACATCCTGATCCAGCAGATCACACGAGCCTGCAATCGAGGCGCGAGAAACAGTCAACCCCTTTTTTTAACTCCTTGGCAAGCTCGACCTGCGATCCCCATGACAGAAGCCTTTGCTTTGCCCCTGGCAACAGCGGGACCTGAGCCATGGGGTACAGATGCTTGCTCCACATCCTTCGAGAATAGGGACAAATCAGAACTGAGCTTTCGCATTTTTAATTTCTCACAATGAGCACATGCAGAACCCTCGAGCGCTGAACGTGCATGCTCCTCTTCCAAGCGATTAACTCCCTGAGGTCTGAAAACGCGCCGGCGCGTTTTGCAGGATTTTTTTCACATTGCAGCAAAACAGACTTAAAATACTCCATCATTTCTTGTCATAGAGACATAAGTAATATATCAATTAAAACTATAGAATGTCTTCTTTTATTTGTGTACACTCAGAGTAAAAACACAATGTTGTGCTTTTTGTAAAATAAAGAAAACTAACATGATGCGTGATCTCTCGTCTCCCTCTGCACGAAGTCCAATCTGATAGTTCTCAGAAAATGAACTGTAACTTAGTGAATACTAATGACAAAAAAAAGACATTTATGTGTTTTCAAACATTGTGTTTAAGTAATCTGTATGAAAAGAGAGTCATGTCAGAAGTCTGTGATTCAGCTCATTATCCGCTAATGTGGCCACGCCCACGGAGGGAGCGCTATTCAGACGCAAATTCAGAGGCAATACTTGTATGCATTGTCTCAATCGTGTATTTATTGTCGTGAAAAGTGTTTATCTGGATGTTAAAGCCATGGTTAGCGACCTCTAGAAGACATGCCGTTAGTTCCTGGTTCCATTTCTTCTTTATATGAATTTGTGGCCTAAAGGTGTACAGAGAGCGCCCTCCGGCTGCAAGTATGAATTGAAAACACCATTCCTGAAATGTCCTCTTCTTCTTTAGAATAATTTGTGGACTAAAGGTGTACAGAGCGCCCTCCGGCTGCAAGTATGAATTGAAAACAGTATCCAGCACTCATAGTGATGATAATAAATTTGAATAAATATTACTCCTCAGTATAGAATATTGACATAAACATATAAGAATCCATCAATATTTCTCCAAATGTGCATGCTTTTAAGCTAAAAGCCTATATGAAATGCCATAGAGGTTACATAATTGTTCAGACACTTTACATCACAGAAATACATTATATTTTCAAGAATATAATAGAATACCATTATTTTAAATTGAGCTGAGACATGATTACAGAGGGTTTTTTCACAGCCTACCTGACTGAAAGGCCTCATTAATATGCAAGTCATTTCAGGTCATTATTATGTGATTTTTTTGTCTTCTCAGGTGTAAATGACCCATTATTCATAATGATTCACGCCTCCATGCATACTGTGTTTTTTGACAAAAAGTGTCTTACAAAAACTAAATCAATATATTGTTTTATATGAACAAGTGGGCATTATAATTTTTACATAATTTTGAAGCAAAAACTCTAGTCTACAACCTCCAATATCCAGAAGTCTTGTGAACACAGATTTAATATACTTTTTTTGGCCTTATTTCAGTGACTTAAGTTTTTTGTTTTTTCAATAACCATGCATAAACATTATTCCTTCAAAAATACAAACATGTACATACATGTTTCTCACATATTATGGTAGCCTAGTTTGTGCTGAATACAGAGTAATGACACTTTTGTCATTAATATGTTTAAGAACAACTGAAAAAAGCACAAATGTCAGGGCATGTCAAAACTTCTCCAAGCCCCAAATCAGCCTCAGACTCCAGAGGGTTAATGCTCAGGTTGTGTGTGTCCTCAGGTGTCGAAAACCTAAGACATGAGGCACACATTTACTAAAACACTTGCTAGGACTTACCATGATCCTGCATTTACCACGCGCTAATGATACAAATGGCTCCTGAAGACAAAAAAAGCTGATGATGTGCGCTAAGGGCATCCTCTTATGCTTCCGGGGACTCTGCTAATAACGTCACAGACTTTAGCCAACCAGTCAGATTGGAGTGTTTTCATATGTGCTTCAGACACTGGATACACTGATGTCCCCATAGCATCCATCCAAGATGCAGTGTAGAGTTTCAATTTGAAAGGGAACACTGGAGATAATATATTAGCGTAGTCTCTCATTAGCTTGTGGAGTTGCTATTGAAGTGTTGGACATTTTCATTCTCACCTTTACTTCAACTGTAGAGTACAGTCAGAGCCCATGGGAGAACACACTCCGTACAGACAGAGCACGGTGTGTCGAGAATGAGTGATGATGTAAATGCTCAGCCTGAAATGAGCAATATCACATCGGAAAGCATGTGTTTCCTTGCCCCCAAGATAAACAGAACTCATTATATCTCAGCACTGATGTATTATATATGTGC